>NW_028318316.1:3379728-3533353 GCF_062004578.1 Staurois parvus
TTGGCCTCTATTATTCCATCTATTATCTCACCAGATCAATCAGAATTTATTCCGAACAGGCTACGGACAATATTAGGCTGGCTACCAATGTCATACAAGATGTCAATCTGTACTCTAAAGAGGTGGTTATGTTAAGTTTAGACATACACATAGCTTTTGATAGTGTGACATGGCCCTATCTTAACACTCTACTTCATTGATTTGATTTGGTTTGGGAATTCAGTCAAGGTTTTCAAGTGTTATACTATTCCCCCAAAACAAGGATCAAAATTCCAGGCTTTAACTCAGAGTTTTTCTCTGAGGGTAGAAGCACTCCTCAGGGGTGTCCTCTTTCCCCCCTTATTTTCACCTTGGCGAATAAACAAACAAGCCTGATATTACAAGATATTCTAACGGTTTTCAAGAATTTAATCTTTGCTTATATGCAGATGATGCCCTACTTTTTATCACTAAACCATTACTCTCTTTACCGAACCTTCTTTCTACCCTTGATAACTTCTCCTCCCTTTCAGGTCTACAGGTCAATCTCACTAAATCTAATGCATTACCAATTAATATATCTCCTCTCGTGAGAAAAAGACTTAAAATCTCGTTCCCATTTCAATGGTCTAAAGATTCAATTCCCTATTTAGGAATTGATTTGACACACTCTTTCAGTGACCTTTTCAATTACAATTTCTTGAACTCTAGAAAACATTCCCTATATCTTTTTTGGGCAGAGTGACAGCCATTAACTTGAATATACTTCCTAAACTATTGGACCTATTTAGAGCCCTCCAAATAAAAATCTCTAAAGCATTTTTAGATAGCATTCAAAGGGAGATAAATAGATTTATATGGCTTGACAAACATCCAAGATTCTCTAAAACAATACTTTATAACTCACAATCCTCTGGCGGATTAGAAGTTCCACATTTATTATCTTGTATTATCTTGCCGCCAGATTTGCTCAATTGGCACAATGGAATATTTACCATTCTAATGTCCCCTGGATTAGATTTGAGTCAGGGTCAGTTTATCCATACTACGTGCCTGATTTGCTTTGGGCATCTAGTATTTCTCATATAATGATTGCCCCTTGTAACACTCTCGTAGCACAATCTGTACATCTATGGAACTCACATAAAAACAAATTTAACTTCATCTCTGTTTTCTCCTTTCATTTCCTTTTTGGGAGATTTTAAATTGGGTTCCGCATTATTATCTCCAAAAAATGTTATGTGGTGGAAAATCAATAAATTGACTACATTATACTCATTACAAACTAGTTCAGGTTTTATTTCATTTTCAGATCTTTATTCTCTTAAAAATATCCCCCATAGAGAAATACATAGATATCATCAAATTAAACAATTTTTTGCCACAAATTATTCCTTATCTACCTCAAAGGATATGACTATTTTTGAGAGGATATGTAAATCTTCTCCTAGAGGTAAGGGTAGTATATCGTCTATCTACAAAGTTATACAAACACAAACATCACCTATTCCGGATAAACTTTCTTACATGTTACAGTGGGAACAGGAGTGTGGTGCCCAATACTCTAGTGGAATGGTCTAATGTTTTACTGAATCTCCATAAATGCACCTGTTCTATTTCCATAAGAGAAACACCTATGAAAGTAATAACTCATTGGTATTAAACCCCTTCTAGAATTCATAATATGTATGTGGATTCCTCTGAGAGTTGTTTTAGAGACTGCTCAGCGGTGGGCTCTTTCTTACACATGTTTTGGGATTGTGAAGTTTTGAAACCGATATGGCTTAGGATATCTTCTTTAGTCTCTCATCTGGTGTCTGACCCCGTCAATCTCTCTCCATCGATATGTTTATTATTTGCACCAATTCCTGGCTTGCCCCATATTGTAATACAACTGATCTATACTATCTGTGTTGCCACACAGTGGTCCATAGCCTTCAATTGGAAAAGCCCTTTGGTTCCCTTCTCTACTCGTGGGTAGAGTTTACTGTGTTATGCTGAGAGAATTTCCCATATGACCTCTGAAACCATGCATATCTTTAATGCAAAATGAGACCCATGGCTCTCTATCAGAAAAACACTGGTGATTAAGACCTCAATTTGTTTGATTCTCTATTTTCTCTCTTTTTTGTTTTTTTTATGTATCTTTTTTTTTTTGATAAGTCAACAGTATATCAGTGATTCATGAGAACAGTATTACATTATACACAGTATTAGTGACTTAAATTGATTTCAGGGTTTTTGTTATACAAAATGTACATTATATCTTTTTTGTACTAAGATATTTTGTTATGCTTTTTGACATTACATTACATATACTTATACATCTGTTGTAACGTATACTTTACTTATACAAACCTTTTCAAATAAACAGTTTGTAAACAAATAATATTGGAGTGTTAAATAACTTTATATTGCACCTTATACATGAATGCTTTGTTCTGAATACAACAGCAGTTTTGATCACCTTTTAGCATAGCACATGCACACATAACACAGTTGTCACAGGTCACTATTTACTTGCAGTTTTATTTTCACTTTAGCTAGTGGGCAAAATTACTTATACAGTACAGCAACTGTAAGACTGGGAATACAAAATATGTGCATACCTGTGGGGGACATGAGAGTCTTAGTACTAATAATACAAATGCAAAGAGGAACATCAAGAAAAATAGTTCAATTGCAGAGGGAGGGGACTACATTGCTCAGCATGACAAAGAACCATATAGGGCTTTTAAAAAGTGTATTTGACTGCTAGGAGTATACGTACACTAATAGAAGTACCAAAAACTGAAAATGTTTAGAACATTAGGAAATTATAAAAATATATACCGTATTTTCCGGCGTATAAGGCGACTGGGTGTATAAGACGACCCCCTAATTTTCCAGTTAAAACATAGGTTTTGGGCTATACTCATCGTATAAGATTACCCCCCTTCTGAGGCAACACCATTTAACCCCTAGCCTACAGGGCACTTATACCCACTTCCCCCCCAGGCCAATTTTCAGCTTTCAGCACTGTTACACTTTGAATGACAATTGCGCGGTCATGCAACACTGTACCCATATGAAATAGGTGGCACTGATGGGCACTGATGAGGAGGCACTGGTAGGTGGCACTGATGGGCATTGACAGGTATCACTGATGGGCACTGAAAGACAGCACTGATACATGGCACTGATAGGCGGCACTGACTGGCACTGTTAGGCGGCACTGACTGGCACTGTTAGGTGGCACTGACTGGCACTGTTAGGCGGCACTGACTGGCACTGATAGGTGGCACTGATGCACACTGATAGGCGGCACTGACTGGCACTGATAGGTGGCACTGATTGGCAGCATTGATGGGCATTGACAGGCAGCACTGATGGGCACTGAAAGGCAGCACTGATACATGGCACTGATAGGTGGCACTGATTGGCAGCACTGATGGGTGACACTGAAAGGCAGCTCAGATGGCCACTGATATGTGGCATTGATGTGCACTGGTAGGCACTGATATGTGGCATTGATGTGGCACTGATGGACACTGACAGCTGGCACTGCTGGGGCTACACTGATCATCACTGCCCTGATGATCAGTGTACATGTCCCCTCCGCGGAAAGCCGATTACCAGCTCTCCTCTCCTCTCGAGCTGTCAGCATGACAGCTCGAGAGGAGAGAAATGCTGATAACCGGCATTTCCCTGTTTACATGTGATCAGCTGTGATTGGACACAGCTGATCACATGACCGAGCCAACATCTTCGGCTCTTTCCGTGATCGGTGATAGCTGTGTCCGAGGGACACAGCGCATCACCGCGCATGCGCGGAGAATGGGAGGACGTCATATGAGCCAGTCACGGCAAGTGATGAATTCTATTAATGAATACAGAGCCTGCTCGGATTGGCTGTGTCAGAGAGGCGGGCTGATGATGTCACAACTTCAGCCAATCCAAGCAGGCTCTGTATTCATTAATAGAATACATCGCTCGCCGTGATTGGCTCAGCGCGGTACACTGTATGTAGCTGAAGCTACCATACAGTATTACCGCACATCCAGCGTTCTATACCCGGCGTATAAGACGATCCCCAATTGTTGGGGTATGTTTTTAAGTAAAAAAAGTCGTCTTATACGCCGGAAAATACGGTATATATAAATATATAAAAATAGTAGCATAAAGATAAATGTTGCAAAACTAAATCTAAATCTAAACTAAAGCCAAGATGGATACAAAATGTGATACTAAATAGTTTTTCATGTGTAAGCTTACAGTACAACCAAAACTGTAACGTAATTGTAAAAATAAATAAGTATCACATTTGATGGTTAACAATAATAAAAATCAATGTAAATTGTGTTTGTATGGCTAATATTATGTTTCCAAGTGTATACAACCGAAAAGGTAGACAACTCTGTATGAAAAGCTAGTTATAGGAATGCAAGCATACTTTTGCAGTATATATGCACGTGGGATATGTCCAATAACCTGGTATAGACCTCAAGCAAAAAACTGTTTTAGAAAAAGCACATAAAGTGCCTAAATTATAGAATTAACTTCTATTTCTCCATTCATGTCTGCGGGAGATTATGTGAACTCATGATGTATATACTTGTGCCAGATCTGTCCTGAAAAAGTATTAAACTTGTAAGATCAGCATTATAACAAGCATTTCAGAAAGAGAGGTAAGCAATGCAAGCCTTCCTTTTCCTTAAGTAGATGTTCCCTTTAATCTTAACACAAGCTTTATCTAGCAGCTAGTGACTGTTCAGCAATATTTTTATGATTAATTTTTCCCTGAGGTGAGGTAAAAAAACCCAGAAGTACAAAAATATATTCACCTTCTTGTCATTTTCCTTTCCTTGTGCCTTTGCATGGCACCATGACAATGATATTAAGGCCCCTGTCACATGAATGTTCCATCCGTCTGTTTCTCATCCATCCATTTTTGCAAGAAACATAGACAGTAATGCATTTCTATGGGCTAATGGATGTAAACAGATGAGTATTCATTTACATCGATTTACATCAATTTCCATTTTTAAATAGAACAAATCTCTGTCTTGTTTCGTTTACCCACTTGCCAACCGTGCTATGGCCGTGCTATTGTCCCAGGTTTGGTCCAAATGGATAGATCCTGATTGCCATGGAACTGACTGAAGGTTTGATTTTTTCTCTGTTGTGTCTGTTTTTTCTCTGGCTTAATTTTTTGCCAACCTTATTGTCATGGATGCATTTCTAAAGAGAGAAAAGAGAAAAAGTGAGGCCTCAAAGATAAGGGAAATGTGAGCACTAGCCACAATCACCTCAAACTTAGAGACCCAGATAGGGCTGTGATGATAACCAGTTAACAAGGCCATCTATGCCTTCCACAAGACAGTCAAATCCATAGCTGTCATATACCTGACTGTGGAGTCCAAGATGACAAAGGTGGCATCTTGCAGAATGCCCATCCAAGCACCCCTGGTGTTGGAGACAGGGACTGCTAGGGCAGAAGATGGGGCACACGTGCCAGGAAGTTGGTTCAGTGAACTTGATCTTGAGTCAGGTCACAAACCAAGTTCGCAAACAGCCAAGCAGGTAGGTACAGAATTCCAATCAGAATCTAGATCAGAGACAGGCAAAGGAAAGCAACATGTTGGTAGTGAGGTACTAAATCAGAAGCCAGAATCTTAGTCAAACATCCGGGCCAGAGTCGACAACACAAATCAGTAGCAAACAGTGGAATGCAAGGGGAATCCAAAGAGAGGTATCAAACTTAGCTGAGTCAGTAGCAAGCAGGCCTCTTTTAAACAGGCCACTGGGTGCCAGATTCAGTGGGCGCAAGTCTTGTCCTTGGAAGTTTTGTTTCTATGCTCACATCCCTGCACGAGTGTATGAAAATGAGCACTTGCTGCATGGGAATTAGCAATCACTGCTTACGGTTCCTTACAATAGTCTAATCAAATTTTTTACATTAACTATAATGTTTTAAATATAGCTTCTATTACTGTTCTAGGGAGATAAAACAAATGGATTACTAACTCTATATACACTGTGTCAGAAACATCATGCCAGCCATTAGAAAGGTGGTGCCAGCTGTAAGGCATGCGCACACATGCATACCATGGTGTGCACATAAATGCACAGGCATGTCCACCACAGGTACTGGTGCCCAGTGGGCTGTTTAAACCTGAGCTGTCCATTGGATCATTGCTGAATGGTCTTCCAGTCTGAGTACCTGTTATTCCTGATCATGAACCTTATGCTTGACCCATTATCAAGACCCTGTTTTCCTTGCCTACCTATGTTTATTGCCCATCTCTGACTCTGACTTCAGCCTGAACTTCTGGCCAAGATTTTGCCTATTGATTCTCTACTACACTGGCTGAACATCTGATTGTCCCTGAACTTGACCACGATTTGGTGCTAGCAAGCTTGTGACCTGGCTCTACTGGACTTTGTGTATTCTGGGTGCCTTCACTGCTGTGCTTCTGCTTTCTTGACACCAGCACAGACCTAATCTCACCATACAAGTAAATGGCTGCTCCCCAGTGTGTCCTGCACAGACATCCTGTTCCAGGATGGAGCATCCTCCCTAAGCAGCCTGGGAGTTATATAGAGCTCAGAGTGCTCAACCTGCTTCAGATGAGCTTCTTAACCCCTCAGTTACCCAAACAGGCTCACCACACAGCACAGAAAGGAAAAGAAATCTGTGTATTGCTTAAACCTAGAACAAATATAGTATATCATCCATCCTGGATACAACCCATAGTTTTTCCTGGCTTGCTGTCACAATACCTGGATGATATTCTTATCTTTTCTGACTACCTAGAGGAGAATTGCAAGTATGTTTCCTCTTTTTTCAAAAGACAAAGGAAGAGTCAGCTTTATATTAAATTGGAAAAATGTGAGTTCGAACAAATGTAGATCCAGTTCTTGGAATACAACATGTCCCTAGAAGGAGTGAGCATGGATTCTGATAAGATCAAAGCGGTTGTGGATTGGTGGGCTCCTAGAATACAATGATATGTTGTATTTGTCAACTTTGATGAAAGATTCAACAGGAAATTCTCTAAGGTGATACCACCAATTACACAGCTGACAAGGAAAGGGGTGCCCTTTTTGTGGTCACCTGAAGCATGGGCTGCTTTTAGTAAACTAAAGGCTCCATTTCACTTCTGCACCAATCCTATTACATTCTGATCCTGAACTGCCTTTTATGGGGGAAGTGGATATTTCAGATTCTGCTGTGGGAGTTATCCTTTCTCAGGGAATAGGAGAAAAGATACAGCTTTATTCTTTTGCTTATTTCTCTTAAAGAGTGTTTCATACATTTCACAACATTTCATATTCCTGGAATTGTGATTGCTCTGTCATGTACTCGTATGAAAAAGTTCCTGTTCTCTTTATATTGTTTCCTTTGTGTGAAATCCCTGGTGTTCCTGCCAGTCCCTCTGCTTTCCTATTAAAAGCTGACCACACTAAGCATGAGAACACACCATGGTCAGTTCTCTAGCTGTGCTGGGAAATCAGTGTGCTCTCCTCCAATAATAAGACTTTTACTCACATGCCCTCCTCCCCACACACACACACAGCCATTCACTGGAAGTTCAGCTTGCTGCTGTTTTTCCTCCCCTGGCTCTCTTCTCTCAGCTGCATAAGGAGCTTAGAGGGTATGTGATCACTTATAAAACAAGGAAATAGGTATTTATAATGTTTTTTATTTAATAATTACACTCACAAAAGGAGGATGAAGTGAAAGCATGTAACAGGACTCCACATACACTCCTGGATGGCTGCTGCAAGATCTCAAAAGGTGGGATTCCAGGTGGTCTCCTAGGGAGTCAGCGTGGGCTCTGGAAATATACAGCCAGTGGAACTGCTGTGGCCATGATGTGCCTGGTCTACTGGGCATGTGCCCAGTCCAGCTGGTGCTGTGCACCAGGGAATTCCTCCATCAATACAGTGACAGGAGAGGGTGGGAGGACTTGGAAGGGGTTGCTATGATGATGCGTTTCAGAGGCGTGGTTTCCTTTATCAAGTCACATCTCCACAGAGGAAGGCCAAACTATATATCGGTGAAAGAGGATGATTTATCCACAAAACAATACCTTTATTAATAACGATATATTTATATTAAATCCTTTATATATATATATACAGTTGCAAGAAAAAGTATGTGAACCCCTTGGGATTACGTGGAGTTTTGCATGAATTGGGCATAAAATGTGCTCTGAATGTCATCTAAGTCACAACAATAGAAGAACACAGTCTGCTGAACATAATACTACACAAACATTAGATGTTGCCATGGTTTAATTGCACATAACATGTAAACATTCACAGTGCAGGGAGGAAAAAGTATGTGAACCTTTGGACTTAATAACTGGTTGACCCTCCTTTGGCAGCAATAACCTGAACCAGACATTTCCTGTAGTTGCAGATCAGACCTGCACAACGATCTGGAGTCATTTTGGACCACTCCTCTTCACAAAACTGTTTCAGTGTAGCAATATTCTTGGGATGTCTGGTGTGAATCGCTCTCTTAAGGTCATGCCACAGCATTTCAATCAGGTTGAGGTCAGGACTCTGACTGGGCCACTCCAGAAGGCGTATTCTGTGCTGTTCCAGCCATTGTTTTGTTGAATTACTTGTATGCTTTGGGTCATTGTCCTGTTGCATCACCCATCCTCTGCGGAGCTTCAGTTGGCGGACAGATGGTCGTACGTTTTCCTGCAAAATGTCTTGATAAACTCTGGAATTCATTTTCCCATCAATGACAACAATCCGTCCAGGACCTGAGGCAGCAAAGCAGCCCCAAACCATGATGCTCCCTCCGCCATGTTTTACAGTGGGGATGAGGTTTTGATGTTGGTGTGCTGTGCCTTTTTTTCTCCACACATAGTGTTGTGTGTTCTTCCCAAACAACTCAATCTTGGTTTCATCTGTCCACAGTATATTTTGCCAGTAGTGCTGTGAAACATCCAGGTGCTCTTTTGCAAACTTCAAACGTCCTGCAATATTCTTTTTGGACAGCAATGGCTTCCTCCGTGGTGTCCTCCCATGTACTCCATTCTTGTTTAATGTTTTCCTTATTGTAGATGTGTCAACAAAAATGTTAGCATGTGCCAGAGATTTCTGTAGGTCTTTAGCTGACACTCTGGGATTCTTCTTTACCTCATGCAGCATTCTGCGCTGTGCTCTTGCAGTCATTTTTACAGGACGACCACGCCTAGGGAGAGTAGCAACAGTGCTAAACTTTCTCCATTTGTAGACAGTCTGTCTTACCGTGGACACATGAACCTCAAGGCTTTTGGAGATACTTTTGTAACCCTTTCCAGCTTCATGCAAGTCAACAATTCTTGATCGTAGGTCTTCTGAGAGCTCTTTTCTGCGAGGCATGGTTCACATCAGACAGTGCTTCTTGAAACCAGTAAACCCAAAACAGGTGTGGGTTTTTTAAGGGCAGGACAGCTGTCAGCAACACATCCAATATCATCACACTGATTGGAATCAAGGTTGGCTCACTCCTGGCTCCAATTAGCTCTGGGAGAAGTAATTAAGCTAGGGCTTCACATACTTTTTCCTCCCTGCACTGTGAATGTTTACATGTTATGTGCAATTAAACCATGGCAACATCTAATGTTTGTGTAGTATTATGTTCAGCAGACTGTGTTCTACTATTGTTGTGACTTAGATGACGTTCAGAGCACATTTTATGCCCAATTCATGCAAAACTCCACGTAATCCCAAGGGGTTCACATACTTTTTCTTGCAACTGTATATATATATATATATATATATATATATATATATATATATAAAACAAGAAACTCATAATAGTAAAAAATCAATTAAGAATTTATACAACAGTCACTGTCGTTGACCAGTACACACAATAAGAAATCTCAATCTTCTGCTCTGGGGCTACTCCAACCATTCCCTATCCCCCATCAAGGCCATGGAGGTCAATTTCTATGGAGTTTGTCATCCAAAAGAGATGATCACTATTTTAGTAGTCCATAGCCATTTCACTAAGATTTTTTTTACCAGTTAAGCATGTTGCTGAACAAATTGCAGAGCTGATTGTTCAGGAAATGTTTAAGCTACATGGAATCCCTGATAATGTATTGTCAGACAGAAGAGAGTAGTTTACTTTAAAATTCTGGAAAAACTTTCGCTCATCATTAGGTGTTACAATTAATCTGTCTTCTGCTTTTCATCCCCAGTCTAATGGTCAGATCAATCAAACGGTGGATCAATACTTTTGATGTTTTTCTCAGTTATATTCAGGATGATTAGGTGGACTATCTTCCAATGGCAGAATTCACTTATAATAATTCTAAACAAAGCTCCACTTTTCAAAGTCCTTTTTTAACTAAACTCTAGCTACCAGCCAGTTTTTATTCCTGATCTGCCTGTCACAGCTCCAGTTCCTGCTGTTACCAACAGATTACCGTATTTGCCGGCGTATAAGACGACTTTTTACCCCTTGAAAATCTTCTCAAAAGTCGGGGGTCGTCTTATACGCCGGTATACGGCATACTGACACTGGAAAGGACACTAAGTACAGGGGTGGGCAGCGGCTGTTTCTTACCTGGTTCCGGTCCCACGACGATCCGGTCCAGGAAGCGCGGCTGCGCCTTCAGTTCGGCCACTGGATGTTCGTGCGGCTGCTCGGCTCCGCCTCCTCACCAGTGATTGGCCGCCAGAACTGTAGCTCAGGAAAGGCACACAGGCGGCCAATCACCGACGAGGGGGTGGAGCCGAGCGGCCCCGCGAAAATCGAGTGCAGGACCAGCAGGTAAGTGGTCAGTGTAGAGGAGCTGCTGCAACCACATATGCTGGCTGCAGCAGCACCATACGAGAACAGGGTCAGCAAGTGTCAGTGGGAGGAATAGTGCCCCATCATTGGTGTCACTGATACCAATGATGGAGCACTATTCCTCCCACTGATACCAATGATGGGGCACTATTCCTCCCACTGATACCAATGATGGGGCACTATTCCTCCCACTGACACCAACGATGGGGCACTATTCCTCCCACTGACACCAATGATGGGGCACTATTCCTCCCCCCCACTGACACCAACGATGGGGCACTATTCCTCCCCCCCACTGACACCAACGATGGGGCACTATTCCTCCCCCCCACTGACATCAACGATGGGGCACTATTCCCCCCCCCCACTGACACCAATGATGGGACACCATTCCTCCCACTGACACCAATGTTGGGACACCATTCCTCCCACTGACACCAATGTTGGGACACCATTCCTCCCACTGACACCAATGATGGGGCACTATTCCCCCCCCTGATACCAATGATGGGGCACTATTCCCCCCACTGATACCAATGATGGGGCACTATTCCCCCCACTGATACCAATGATGGGGCACTATTCCCCCCACTGATACTAATGATGGGGCACTATTCCCCCCACTGATACTAATGATGGGGCACTATTCCTCCCACTGACACCAATGATGGGGCACTATTCCCCCCACTGATACTAATGATGGGGCACTATTCCTCCCACTGACACCAATGATGGGGCACTATTCCTCCCACTGATACTAATGATGGGGCACTATTCCTGCCACTAATGCCAATGATGGGGCACTATTCCTGCCACTGATACCAATGATGGGGCACTATTCCTGCCACTGATACCAATGATGGGGCACTATTCCTCCCACTGATACCAATGATGGGGCACTATTCCTGCCACTGATACCAATGATGGGGCACTATTCCTGCCACTGATACCAATGATGGGGCACTATTCCTGCCACTGGTGTGCATTGGAAGAGGGGTAGTCTTATACGGCGAGTATAGCTCAAACACTAAATTTTAGCAGGAAAAGTAGGGGGGTCGTCTTATACGCCCAGTCGTCTTATACGCCGGCAAATACGGTAAGTACAATATACATTACTTGAAATTCAGGAGAAATTGATTGACACTTTGAAGGTAGATCAGGAATATTCCAATGAGGCTGCTAAGAGACATCGTAGATCACTTCTTACCTTTTGTGTGGGTGAAAAAGTTTGGTTATCTACCAAAAATTTGAAGGTGCATGTTCCATCTGCTAAGCTGGGCCAGAAGTTTGTGGATCCTTTTCAGATTTCAGCTTAAATCAATGCAGTCACTTTTCACTTAAAACTTCCTGAGAGTATGGAGATTCACCGTGTTTTTCATGTATCACAGCTCAAACCATTTCATGAAAACCCCTTTCTTGAGATAATTCTCCCACTCCTCCACCTATTAAGGTATAGGTTAAGAAAATTCCAGAATCTTTAGGAATAAATTACACTGTCTGGATCCTCCTGGGAAGGATATAGGCCAGAGGAAATTCTTGGGAACCTGAGACGAACGTTCATGCCCCTAGATTGACAAGAGGATTCCTCACAAACCTGACCATAAGACATCCAGTGGCTGTCCTTGAAGGAGGAGAGTACTGCCAGGATCCAGAACTGAACCCTGGACCTCTATTGTGTCTGGCAGTAGCTCTTCTTACTATGCCACTTGAGATACTGGACAGCTCCCTGTCTGATCCCTTGGACGACCTTGCTTTATATCTTTCTGTTGAACCTTGCTCCTCCCATAAACCTCCTATTTAAGCCATGTCTCTGCACTTCCTGTTTGCTAGAGTACTGTACTCTCCTCCAGCCAATATCTTGCTCTACCACTACCACCACTACCACTTGTTACCGACCTTTGGCTTATTCATTGACTATGCTTCCACCTGATCCCACCTGCTACCACCCGTTACCATGCTTTGGCTTATTCAATGACTACACTTCCCTCTGATCCCAGCCTGCTATCACTCAATTCCAGTAATTGGCTTATACATCAACTACAGTTTGCTTGATCAAAATCTACTACATCTGTTAAAAGATCCTTGCTTGCTTACCTCTTGATGGGCTGATCGTGAGGGCCACAGTTTGGCACTAGCATGCTGCAAAACCCATCTCCACCATCAGGATCTCTAGTGAAACCCAGTTATTGCTTAGACCCTGCACCTGGGGTGATCCGTGCCACCTGCTAGGGGGATCTGCTTGTGTATTTAGACTACAGTATGTGAATCTTTCTACTATAGCTACTGGCCTGTAAGATTGACCCCTGACTGTGACACACACTTTGCATTAATATTTTATATTTAGTTAAACATAATTTACAGATTTTCATTGTTTTATTATTTTCATGTCCTAATTTTTTTTCCACTTAAGGCCATCCTGCCCTGGTCAAGCAAACATAAACAGGAGTGGAAGGGCGATAATTAAAATGTTTAGAAGCATTCTTTCCAATTGACTGCTGTGTGTTAAAGATGAACCATGGTGGCCCAATATGTGCTTGAGGTACTAGTCTGTCTGCTCTACTGCATATGTCATGTCAGAGAGGGCCTTCAGTGTAGAAGAGAAGATTTATAATGAATCTCAGAGTACTTGGATCTCAAAGGACCCACTACAGATGTAACTGATAAAATGATTACATTTATGTGACCTATGTTTAACCTCTTCACGCCGGCCAAACGCAAATGTGCGGCCTCCTGGTGTCTGGGCCTAGACGCCGAGCGGCCGCACATATGCGTTCTATTAAAAAAGAACATACGTGCTGAGAGAGCGCACCCTGCATGCTCCCAGCACACGTCTGGTACTCACCGAAAGGTCCCCATTTCCTCTTTCGATCGGGACCTTTCCTGATCATGTTACGGCGTGTCACGGCGGTCACATGACCCTAAACCCCGCCTCCCGGCTTCTGCAACCCTGCACGCCGGCGCAAGGGGTTAACTAAGAAAAGACCAATATTTTTTAGGGTCTATGGGGATACAGAAGGGGGTTTTAGTGCATATGTATTGAGGGTGTGCAGTGTTTTGTGTGCACAATAAATATTTATTTTTAATAATGCAGTGAGGTGCTTCTAAACAAAAGGCAGCTATTAAATGGACTCTTAGCAACTATTGCTTGATTGCTATAATCATCCCAAGTCAAAAGTTACAATCTAAGAAGAAGGAAAAAACCCCAAATAAATGAAAAGCTGTTTACAATTGAAGAGCTAGTTATCAATCAGTTGTTGCAGACACATATTGGTCCTTAACCACTTACCCTCCAGAGGCTGTACCCCCCCTTCCTGACCAGGCCATTTTTTTTGCAATACGGCGCTGCATTACTTTACCTGACCATTTCGCGTTCATGCAACACTGTACATAAATTAAATTTATGTAATTTTTTTTCCACAAATAGAGCTTTCTTTTGGTGGTATTTAATCACCTCTGTTGTTTGCACACAGGTCTCTCCCTTGTCAGCTTTACCCAACAATCACCAGGTGCTGGCAGGGAACAGCTAGTGATTGACATCCCTAGCCACCAATGGTGGCGCAGGTAGGGCATTTGCTACCTACAGGCCGCTTATTAAGAGTTTACATATACTTTAATAGACTTGCCAGTGCCTACACTCCCTATACTAATCTTTTTCTATGCACTTTATCCACAGCACTCCCTATGCTTTCTCTATCACAGCTAAAGCACAGTGCCAGTTTGGCTGCTGTGACCTCCTCCTTTTATAGTTAGGGGGCTGGCTTATCCAAAAGCCCCCTTTATTGGCCCCTCTAGGCCAGTTGGCCTGAATTCAAAGGCCAAGCAGTGCATTATAGTTACAAATAATTCAGCCTGGCAAATTCCCACATTAGTTCATATGGACTCTGAAACTCAAACACAGAGTATTTGCTGAAAACTCTTTGTAGCAGTAGACCCTAACCGAATTCCTTTGTTGGGACATATAGATAGAAAAAAAGAAAAAAAATGAAGACAAGCTTATTTGCAACATAGAAGATCAAAAATTACACAGGACAGCTGAGGGCCTCCCATGTGTCAAACATACACAGCAAAAATATAAAAATAAGTAAAAAAAAAAGAAAGAGCGAACATAAAATAATCAGTTAAGTCAATTAATAATTAGCATCCAGGATACACATATATATATACTTTTTAACCTTCAATTTTGAAAAAGGACAGTCAAGCACAGGAACATGTGATGTGTGTGGTGGCAAAGGGTGTGTATGGTTACATAGCATTGAATATTAGGCATAGATTGAAGGGGCATGGTTAAGTTAAGTTAAGACCTTCTCCCAGCATACACTGCATTTGTTTTCTGTGTTTGCTGTTCATACATATTTGTGTGGCATTGCACAGAGAAATGTAGCTCAATGGATATGGCATGGTACGTCCTTAATGTGTCCAATAAAGAAGAAACTAAACATTCTTCCAAGGCTATTTAAATAATTCCCCTCTGCCCTGAACTGAACCAATACCTTACTGTATGTGGAATAGACAATAAGCACACACATTTCTGACTAAAATACTCAATAGAGGGATTAAAGCACAAACAGTGTAACACCATTTATTCATTAAACTTTTTTTATTCAGATTTTATTTAGAAAAATGTTCTCTTTTTTAAACATGAAAAAACACAAACCATGCATACAATACTTGCCACACAGGGCATCAGACACACACACACAAAAAAAAAAAAAAGACTCCATGTAGCTATCATAACAACTCTTTAGAGCACAGGTGTCAAACTGGCTTCCCTGCAGCTGTAGCCAAACTACAAGTCCCATAAGGCATTGCAAGAACTGACAGTTACAAGCATGACTCCCAAAGGCAGAGGCATGATGGGACTTGTAGTTTCACAACAGCTGGAGGGCCACCAGTTTGACACCCCCGCTTTAGAGCATTTTAATATATTAATGGAGATCCATAGCCATAATATGACTTCATCTATGACTGACCATCCGAACATAACCTCTATAGAAAAATAAATAAATAGATAAGTATCATATTTCCCCATACAATTCATTAAAACTTTACATAAACCAGAGAACTTGCTCACATCTCCTGCTTCATAACTCCCACAGTAAGTAAGCTCGCTGTGTGGTATAGACCCACGTTCTCCTCCTCCTGTCTAGTTTTTTATTAAATATCTTTGCCTTTCAGAAAGCGCTTTGCAATCAAACTAGTTTGGAGTTGGTGTCTGTGACGTAATTGAGTTTGGCAACACCTGCACTAGGTCAAACCCTCTATCTAAAAAAAAAAAACAGGCCAGGACATGGGTTGGGTCCATGGAACCCTGGGAGTTTGATTATGTTTCAGAAATTTCCCACAGCAACCAAAACAGCTGGGGGTATGAATGTGATGAGGAATTCAACCAGAAAAAGTGCTTTCGTTGTATTTACTATGTGTATGTATTCCCATAGACTGGAATAATACCTTGTTTTACATTAAACACAACAGAGCTTTCAAAAGTCATCTTTGCAGTCTAGTAAACTGAATGCTGGAGTGTTCTGTATTGTGCACCTGTAATAAACAAAATTAAAATGTAGCAAATTAGGTGACAAAAATATGGTGTTTTAAAACTGCAATGACAATGTCTATCATTGCTTTTGATGAATGAAAAGGATCTTTGGCTATTAGCTGACAAAATGATTGGCAATCCAGCATTTGCAGACTTTAAAGCATCATAATTATTAAAGAATTTTTACACTTTTTGCACTGATTGTTTTCATTCCAATGCTAATTTCTATCAAATGGGTGTCATAAAAGCCATTTGCCTGTTTTATTCTCGTAAATGTTTTGTTTTGAGTATACCAGGATTCTGATGAGTTAAAACATTTTAAAGTATTTATATACATACATTTTGTGTAGCAGCCAAGTTATCTATGATATTGTGACCGTTTCAAGAATATTGTTCAGTTATAGAATACCAAAACATGTGTTTGAAAAATAGAATTTTTATTGAAAAATAGAATTTTTCATAGTAAAAATGCTAGTAATATTATTGAGTGTGCATGCTCATGTGAGCATTAATATACTGTACATGTAGTCAATCTATTCTAGTAGAAATATGCATGCCTATGCCTAATAGTCCATTTTCTATACCCGTAGAAATGTGCACACATATACCGGTACTTAGTCCATCTTTTATGCTATACAAATGTGCACCCCTATGCCAATGAGAACATGCATTAGCCAGACAGTGCGCCTTAGCCTGTTTCGGACGATTTCAAAAACATTTACAAAAAAAGATTGTGAGCAAACTGTGCAATGTGTTTCAACAATGCATCACACTTCCTCTGCACAGTCAACATCAGCAGGTAGGTGTTATACACAGCATTATGCTCACTGAAGTCAGATCTCTCTCCCCCTCCCCCTCCCCCCCTCCCCCCCCCTTCCTTTATATAGATATAAAAGGAATTTGGATAGGAGAGAGGGAGCATAAGGTGGCAGCTTATGCAGACGACATGTGGTTTTATGTAGGAAACCCAAGGATAACATTGCCAAATTTAATGAAATCTTTAAAAGAATATGGCGAGGTGTCAAATTTAAAAATGAATCCAACTAAAACAGAGATTTTAAATATAAACCTTTTACAGACAGAGAAAAAAAAGTTACAGGAGGAATTCCCCTTTGGTGAGAAAGAGATTTAAAATATCTTGGTATAAAATTAACTGTATCTCTAAAGAACCTATACAGAATAAATTACATCCCATTATTAAACGAGATTACGGATGAAATAAAAAAACTAGGGTGGGGATCTCAGTCATAGGTGGGACGGTTAAACCTGATAAAAATGATAATTGTTCCAAAAATCTTATACAAATTTCAAATGATACCAATCAAATTACCAGAGGGGTATTTTAGAATAATTAAAAAAAAATTAACAAGATTTATATGGAGGAGCAAGAAGCCTAGAATAAGTTATGAAATTTTGAGTAGAGATAAAGAGAAAGGTGGCTTGGGAGTACCAGACCTGAAAAGGTATTATAACTCAGTAATTTTGGCGAGAATTTATGACTGGACATTTAATGCACAGGAGAAAAGTTGGGTAAAAATAGAAAACACACTAAGTTACACGAATTTAAGTAGAATTATTTGGTTACCCCCTCAGTATCGTGGATTAACAGAAAACACAAGTTTGTTTACACGTAATGTTTTAAGAGTCTGGGATGCTTTACATAAACAAGTAGGATGGGAATATGACTCACTGTTAATGCCTTTAGGATCCCAAGAGTTTTTTCCACCGGCTAAAGAAAGTATCACAGGGAAATGGATAAAGAAGAAAGATGTCCAATTAAGAGATATAGTGAAGGGGGAGGAAATAAGCACACTTAGTGAATTAGAAAGTAAGAGGGAAATATTTTCCAGAATGGACGAATGGCAATATGGTCAACTAAAACACTTTATGGGGAATCTCCCAAAGCCATTAAGAAAAAAAGAAGATTGGAACCCCTTTGAGCACTTAGTAGATTCACGGGGAGATGGGAAGCACGGGATTTCAAAAATATATAAGATTCTCACAGGATTAGTCACAGTTAAAGGTCCACTATTTATAGAGAAATGGGAAAGGGACATAGGAGTAAAAATTGATGAGGGAAAGCAAAAGAAAATATACAGTTTAATTCATGGAAATGTAAATAAGAAAGAGGTTGAAATGAATTATAACGGAAGAACTTCCTGCGCTAGGAATGGGGCCCTATTCACCAAGCTGCTGACACAAAACTCCTTACCAAAATGAGTGAATACATATAAATATAAAGTGCAAACTGACTGTTCAAAGTGTAACAGTGCTCTAAATAATACCACAAGGTACTAAACCTATGTGCAAAATGTGCCATAAATGACGTCACCGCGCTCCCAGAATCCTCCTCGCGTTCCGACACGTTGCGTCACCCTGAGGAAGTCACGTGTTACCGTGACGCAATGTGTCGGAACGCGAGGAGGATTCTGGGAGTGCGGTGACGTCATTTCCGGCGTGGCGGCCATACTTGAAATCCCTGTATCTAAATACCCATGCAGGAGATTCATAGCATGGGGTATTGAAGGCTTGTGAGAAGACGAATTTAAATGTGAGTGGGCAATTTTATTATATATCTATTTTGGAAGAATAAACAGGATTACACTATGTGAGTCTTTTGTTTATATATGAACCGAGGAGGAGACTACTGATAGAGTGTAAGAGGCGGGGGAGGTCCTGGTGAGTCATCAGAGTGGTGTCCTGTTTTAAAGCGAGCTGACCCTGTGGGGTCTTGGCAAGGAGGTGAGGGGCCATCACGGCTAATGTTTGGATTCACACAGTGTGGACACGTGTGACACATGCATGAAGATTGAAAGTCCCTTATGTTGCATTTGGACACTTTAATTTTTTCTTATGGACTTATTATTTTTTACAATATATGTTTGCAGTGATTTTGATTGTCACTAATTGCACTTTATTCCCATTTGGGAGTACACGGGTTGCACATGTTTTGTATATGCACATTTTGCACATAGGTTTAGTACCTTGTGGTATTATTTAGAGCACTGTTACACTTTGAACAGTCAGTTTGCACTTTATATTTATTTAGTAAGTTTAGGGATAGCACTGCACTTTATATTTATATGAAATGAATAATAAGTGTTTGGTAAGAAGGTATAAAACACAGAGTGTAGCACATAGGATAAGTGGAGACAATTCACCTTTGTGTTGGTGTGGATGCGGAGGGAGAGGTACAATGTTTCATATATGGTGGGAGTGTCACAAAATTCAAGAATACTGGGGGGGTATTGTGCGCTTAATCCAAGAAATAACGGAGATTAATATCTCAAAGGACCCAGAGACCTGTCAGTAAAAAATATAAAAAATCTGGACTATTGTACTACTTGAATGCAGCAAAGGGCTTGATACCCAAGTTCTGGAGGGAACAACAAGCACCAAAAATAAAAGACTGGGTGGATAGAGTAGAGAAGACGTATAGAATAGAGGAACTTTATCATATGGAGGAAGAATAAAATGGAGGTTTTCCGTATAAGGTGGGAAAAGTGGGAAAAAAATCAAACCTATACCTAGAATATGTGCAATAACTGTATTATTAAAGTATTATCGAGTTCAGAATAGGAATTATTAAAAGAGTAGGTTAACCCTTTGAGGACCGTAAAAAACAATCCCCTCTGGGTGATCAATGTACATTGCAGAGATTTTACCTTTTTACAAAAAATAATGTGCATTTATTATTTTTTGTTTCTGCAGCCTCTAAAGCAGTGGTTCTCAACCTTCCTAAGGCTGTGACCCTTTTAATACAGTTCCTCATGCTGTGGTGACCCCCAACCATGAAATTATTTACCCAGTAATTATAATTCATGAGTGTCGTTTTACCTCCAATACTGCTGCTTTCAACACAGTAGCTGCTTTTAACAGAGTAGCTGCTTTCAACACAGCAGCTGCTTTCTACACAGTAGCTGCTCTTTACACATCGGAAATATGTGTTTTCTGATGGTCTTAGGGGACCCCTGTGAAAGGGTCATTCGACCCCCAAAGGGGTCACGACCCACAGGTTGAGAACCACTGCTCTAAAGCATTGTGCCAGCGATCAGAAGGTCACTGGTGCCGTGCAAGTCTCCTGCAGCCCTGTCAGTATATCTGCTTGCACATACGGGATGTACGGGCAAGCACATATACTGACAGGAAGAATCAATGAACTACCATGGCGCTCCACAGTGCCGTGGTAGTTCATTGGGAGCTACAAACCAACAGCCGCTGTTGGGATTTGCAGTTCTTTCATTCACAGAACACCAGAGCACAGCTACATTTTCTCAAAATTGTGACAGCTAGCAGGGAGGAGAAGATCCCCCATTAGCTGTCACAATGAGGAGCGCAGGGGAACGGGGGCCAATCTATTTCATAAGATGTTACATGTTACACCCTGAATATGGGTGTATCATGTAACATGTTACAAAAGATGAACTTAATAAACCTTTTAATAAACTTTAATAAACTTTTGTAGCAGATTCCTACCTTTTTGTTGCTCTGAAGTTTACTCTGTGTTTGTTTCACCATGTCCTTTGGATACTGATTCTATTTGAAAGTCACTGGTTTAATTTAATTAGATAATGCACGCTCAGTGCTCTAACAAGTAAAGCTGCAGGGTCTGCATCCCTTTAACATTATTTAAAGTGATTGTAAACCTCAGACATGAAATCTGAACAAAGCACATCAACCTATGCTGTGTACTTATCTCTATCCAAATTTCTGAGTGTGATTTCTCTCTGCTGCCTCATTCTTCTGTTATCTGTATGAGTAACCTTTGACAGCTGTTTCCTGACACCAAGAGAAAAATGGTGGTGGGGGAGGAGAGCTCCATCACATGGCCTGTGACTGTTATCTACAGCTGTGCAAGTTCTCTATATAGTGTATGAAGCCACTTAGAGGTCTTTTCCCTGAATTGTGAAGAAGTAGATGGATTCAGATTCCCACCCCCTGCTTTGTGCTACTGAGAGATGCTGAGGGATTCTGTGTAGAGGACAGATGTCTTCAGATAAACAGGTACAACTTGTGTAGGAAGATTTATTTAATCTCTGTATATCACCCAATGCTAGTCACTTAACTGGTTGCATATAAGGGTTTTCAACCATTTTAACCCTGAAAAGTTTTACCAAAAATGAAATTCCTGGAGAGGGTCTAAAATGTGACTTGTATCTTAGTGCAAAATAAGTGATCCAATTACACAAGCATGAAATTAAATATCTGGGGGCCTCCTGTTTACCAGTTTTATACAGAACCTCCAGCTTGTCATTTTGCATTGAATTCTACAGAAAATTACAGCAACTGCAGATTGAAAAAGAAGGGTAATTTTTAAAAACATTAAATTGCAACATGGCTTTTGTAGCAATTATACTGTATATCCTATATTATTTTTATTATTTGCTATACTTCTTTTCAAGGAAAATGGAGTTACCCTTTAAAGCGAACTCCACTTAGCTGCACTTAAAGCAGATTGGCGCCTTTGGGCAGCGGGTACCTGATTGTCACAGGTTCCCACTTCCGCTGAGATCATCTAGGCAATCAGAAGCGGAAGTTGTTCTCTAACCCCCGTAGTCTTCTGGGACACTACAGGACCATTCACAAAGCACAGTGCTACTAATGCATGCTCAGTGGGCACCCAGCTTTGAAGCCACAAGCTGTCACAGACAGGTGCCCACACTGAAAATACCGGCACTAGGGAGAGAGGCCAGTAAAACCAGCTGCGGTTAGTACACCGCTGGATTGAGGGACAGGTGAGTGTCTGTTTTTTAAAAGTCAGCAGCTACAGTTTTTGTAGTTGCTGACTTTTATTTTTTTTTTCATTTTAACTGGAGCTCCATTTAACCGCAGTTCACAGCTTAATAACTTTCCCACCGTGGTGAACTATCATGGCAGATTCACCTGTCTGATAAAATTCCCAGAGTAGTGGTAGCATTGGATAGAAAATATTCAATATTAAACCAGCTCGTATTCCTTGATTTCTGATGTGGTACATTTCGATCTATGTGTGTTTACTTCAGTTTGAACAATAACTCAGATTAAATTAGTACATACGGATTGAAATTAATGTAACTCAGCAACTGCTTTATCTGAACTTTATCTTCTGTACTTTTTTTCACTTCTGCCATTTAGTATTGAAAATGAAAATGTGCATTTGAGAAAATCGTTTTCCAAATAAATAAAATATTTATAGAGACATAGGGATATAAAATATTTCTCAAGGTTTTCGTTTTCAGAAGACAGCAATCATTCAACTTCAAGTGTATTTAATAGAATTCATTGGGTCTCATAGATATGCACACATTTTGTATAATAAATTCCCTTTCTTTCCACTGAATAATGCTATGATAATGTATAACAGGTCCAGACTTGTACGTTGGCCTTGCAGGACTATTGTATGTTAAGACCATGGAAATACATATTATCTCTTTCCTTACCTCTGCTGCTCTATTCTGCTTCCAGAAGCGTGCAAAGAAAGCTTTGTATAAGCTCACAGGTACAGTAGTCAGAGCTTACACAGGGCATAGATAGTCTACTTTTTCCCTTGTGACATGCTCCTTTAGCCTCGGTTCACACTATTCAGGCTGGTTGCGGCTGCGGGAATTGAATCTGTTCCTGCACTCACAACCACCCACAGCTGAATTGAGCTGCTCTTACAAGTCATGCAGGGCTGCCATTCATTCTGAATGCCACCCCCATGCATCTCAGCATGATTGCGGTTGCAAAAAACGCTGGGAAACCGCATGGTCAAAAAGACCTTGCAGTTTCCCTGCGACTGGGTTTTTAAAAAGGTGCATGCACCTTTTTTGTGCTTGAGCAAATGCAGGCCACCCAGCCTGCAATAGTGTGAACTTAGCCTTATACCTGGAAATCCCGGGTCTTAGTTCCCAGTAGTGAAACATAGCATTTGGGAGCAATGGAAAAGTGATTCTCTGCTGCTGGGAAGCATGGTATTAATGCAAACCCATTGGTTTGTCCAGTATGGGCAAAGCATACTGTAAGTTTACACCAAGGGTGGCCTTATAAGAGATGAAGCGCTGCGATCTTTACAATCAGTCCTGTGCTGAATTTGAAAGCCATAAAGAGGTGCATGTGAATCTCTATCTCTGTGAAAGTGGAAGTTACCTGAAGGCACACCGCCTGTCAGCACAAGGCTATATGTCAGTGAAGCAAGAAAGCCATTCTGTATATATTTGGTCTATCACCCAATCAGCATAGAAGGGATCCATGTGTCTTCCCCTGCACCTTATTTGAAAATATCTATTAATATCCTTGTTTGGAGCTACAAAAGGTCACCAGTCTATGAAATGCCAATGAAATCTCATAGACACCAAGCACCAATATCCATTTAGTTAGAGTCTGCAATCATTTGAATATTTTTTATGAGATTGGAACATGGTAAAGATAGGAATACTCCTTCTCAATTGGGTAGAGTGACCTCTGTGATTGGAGCAGAGCAGGGCATGTAACATAGACAGGTCACATAACCAGTCTGTCCTGTCATTTGTTTCTTTTTTTTTACAGAATTCTCATTCAGTTTTCATTCATCTCTGTGCTATATACAAGTGTGGTGCTTGTGTTTTTTTAAGCAGCAGCATGGCTGTGGTGCAGCCATACCTCTGCTTTCTAGGATAATCTTTGGTCTCCAAACTGTGGCCTGGGGGCCAGATGCGGCCCTTTGCTTGTTTTTATACAGGCCTTGGGGCACTATTTTCATCAAGTGATACCAACAATGGGGCATAATCCCCCCCCACACTGACACCAATGAAGGGGCAGAAAACTGCCAATGACACCAAAGATGGAGTACAATTCCTCTCAATGACACCAACAATGTGGCCCAATGATACCAACAATGAAGCGCGATTCCTTCCAGTGACACCAACAGTGGTGTGCTTTTCCTCCCACTGACACCAAAGATGCGGCATTGTTTATTCCCACTAATGTCAGGACCTTTTTTACTCCCAATGCCCACAGTCCAAACCCCATTAAGTCTGAAGGACAGTAAACCGGCCCTTTGTTTAGAAAGTTTGGAGACCCCTGCTTTAGAACTCTAAGCAGAGTAGGGGGACAATATACCCTGTTCCTCTACTCATTGGTTTTAGGTATACCGTCACAAATGTGTTCGTTTTGGCAAGCCACAAAGTGTGTTTCCACGTTTTCAGCCAAATTAGGAAAACACCTCCTTTTTATTTATTACATTCACAGAGCATAACCTAAAATATTTATTTAAAAATGCAGCCTACTTTTTTTTAGATCCTCTATTGTAGACCCTCTGGCAAGGAAAAATCCTACTAGTTTTCTTTGTCCGGGGGGTTGAGCAGCTGTGTTTATCATAATTAACCCTGCCTTTGCTGTGCAGGCAGATCTTCATTATCAATGGTAACTAGATTTGAACACTTAGTAAGAGGTATCAGTGCTTGGTGCACTACTATGGTCCCCACCCAATTTATAAGTATGAAATAATGTGAGGAAAATATAAAAAATAAAACAAAATATACACAAAAGTAATAAATAACAAAACCAGGAACGCTGCTACTACTAATAATGTGTCCTCTAACACACCTAACATGAATACATACCAACCATGTGGTGCGCTACCCTTTTAAATCACTTGAAAGCAAATATGTATATATATATACCCTAAGTGATTAAATATGTCTGTTAGTAAATACTAAAAAAGTCCATAATGGTGAATATAGTCCATTGTCACAAATTCGGTGCTGTGCAAACAAATATTTATGTGCTAGGTTAGGATTTAAAGAATTCTTTTAGCAAGAGATTTAAAGGGGTAGCACACCACATGGTTGGTATGTAGATTTGAACACTGTCTATCCTAAGAAAGGGTTAAAGGTTTAGAGGCTAGGCTCATTGCATTTTATGTCAATGAGGGCAGACATAGGACAGACAGTCAATGAGGGCAGACATAGGACAGACAGTCAATGAGGGCAGACATAGGACAGACATTGTTCAAAAAACCTTATAGTCAGTAATGACACGTCCTCTTGAGAAACATCTAAATGCATAGAAATATTTTTAAAAACAATTATTAGGCATGCTGAGTAAATGAAAACATGTAACAAACATATAGTGGGGTTTTCTCAAATCTGACTGCAAAAGTAAAATATGCTTTAAATAAAAAGTGAATTAAAAATTAGCACCTTCTGGAGTTAGCTAAGTTTTCCATGAATGTATTGTATTGGATTCAGGTGGAGTTTATTGTTCCATGCAGGATAAACAGAGGAACATAGGTCTCCCTGTTGGTTACAGGGTAGGGATTCCAGTATATGAAGATGGGGTAATCGGGGCTTAGGTGTGAACCAAAACCCAGATTTAAAAAAAAATAAAGAACAAAAAAACAAAGAATTAATAAAAAAAAAAAATGGGTTAAAGGATAAGTTCAGCTGTTGACCAAAAGTAAGAAATGCACATTTCTTTGCAGGTAAAAAAATGTGCATTTATTATTTTTGGTTGCAGGCACCTGTAAAACATTGCACCAGTGATCAGAAGACTGCTGGTGCCATTCAGGTCTCCTGCAGATCTGTCAGTATATCTGCTTGCCTATACAGGATGTACGGGAAAGAAAATATACTGACAAGAAGAATCAATGAACTACCACGGCACTTCACTGCAATGTGCTAATTCATTGAGAACTACAAGCTGACAGCCAAAAAGGCTGTCGAGACTTGCAGTTCATTCATTCACTTCTGTGAATCCTGAGGGAATCTATTCCACATTTTCACTGCTCTCACTGTGCCTTTCTGTATGTGAATGTTAAACGTCTTTTCTGTAAATATAAAAGGTGCCCTCTTGTCCTTTGACCGTAAATTGAATAACCCTATACCAAGTTCACATGATGATCATATCCCGTTTAGTCAATTGATGACCAGGCTACAGCCGAACGACTGGTACAGCGCGGTCATCTAGTCCTCCAGAACCGTGCCTCCCGCGCACACCCGGCGAGCTCTGTAATTGCTGTGCCTGTCGGACACAGCTGATCACATGACGAGGTAAAGGGACAATCATAGCTCCCTTTTACCATGTTATTAGCTGTGTTCAATGACACAGTTGATCACAATGTAAATACAGTTGCTGGTTATCGGCTGCACTTTCCTCATGCTGTCACAGCTTGAGGAAAGAGGAGAGCTGGTAATCGACAAATGTATTTAAAAAATCAGAGACAGTCCAGTGCTGCCCCCAGCCCAAACAGTGTCTATCAGTGCAGTCCCAACAGTGTGAATCAGTGCTGCCAGTCAATGTCCATCAGTGCTGCCAGTGTCCATCATGGCCACCAGTCGGTGTCCATCAATACCGTCAATCAGTGTCTGTCAGTGCCGCCAGTCAGTGCCCATCACTGCCGCCAGTCAGTGCCGCCTATCAGTGACCTTCAGTGCCACTTATCAGTGCCACCAGTGTCCATCAGTGCCGTCTATTGGTGTCCATCAGTGCTGCCTATCAGTGCTTATTTCCCAAATAGTTGTTCAATAAAACTGTGCATTTAGGTCTGCTTGCAAGTTAGAGACATGCTGCATAGACATTATTGTACTGCATAGCTTGAATATCATCTGAAAACACAGAAATGGCACTTTTAATGCCAAACTCTACTTAATAAATAAATGGTTTAAGTAAGGTATGCAGATACAATGAAAATTAACAAACGAGCGCTGAATAAATATTGAATGTAGCTGCTAGCATGAAATGTAAAAACCTCTAAACCTTCTAAAACAATCATATATAATAAACATACAGCACTAAAGGTGAGATAAAAACATGAAATGTATAAATCAAATGTGATTGAATCTAATTAAAAATATAAATGTTCAACTGTGATGATCACATAGTCTATAGCAACGCACAGATAATATAGTAAATGAAATGCACTCTCTGAGGCGTGTGTTAGAATATAGATGTGGTAAACGTCCCAAGTTGGCGTTGTAAGATGCAAGAGTGAGGTAGTATTCAATTAGTATATACTCAGTGGAAATCCGTGATGGTGGAATAATAATAAATGGCTGTAGATTGCACTCACCAGAGAGTGCAAATAAATGCGCATTTGAGTAAATAGGACAACTCCTGGTCATCTGCATCAGGTTACTGGAACATCTGGTCATCTGGTGGGCATCAATAGGGCAAACAGCACACCATCAGGGCTTTCCGGCACCAGGAATGGACTTAGTCAGCCACCAGGGGGAGTCACACTTGTGATAATACCCAGGTCACCACGGATATCCTTATGGGGAAGGCTCATAACAAATGAGCCAGAGCAAAAAAAGGAATTCCCATAGTGTAGTAGCTTTAATGAATAAAGGGGTAACACAAGAAGATGCAATAAAACTCACATTAAAATCAGTAATGCCAGTGGTTAAAAGATGGCTGCCAGCCATCCATAAAGCCATGCAGCGTATGTTAATGTCAATGAGGCAGCTTCCTTACATGTTTCGTGCTCTTGCACGTTGTCAAAAACTAAACTAATCAGTAGGAAACTTCCTTCTCATTATGATGTCACAAATAATGGAAGCAAACCCTGCAATAAGAAACGCTGCAAACTGCAACTAAATCAATCCATCAAAAAGTGTCAGACTCTCAAAAGGGATCTTCAATATCATACAGCTGCACCTCCAGTAATGTTGTGTATCTTATCCAGTGCAGAAAATGCAGCAAAGGATCTTATGTTGGCGAAACAGGGCAGAAGTTGCAAACAAGGATGAATTTGCACAGACATTTCAAGGAACATAAAGAAGATGACTTTTGCACACCCATGGGACACCATTTCGCACAACCCGACCACACTATGGAAGACCTCAATATTTTAGTTCTTAAAGGAAATTTCAAATCCATTCAGGAAAGAAAAACTTTTGAATTAAGAATGATAATTCTATTTGAAATAAGAGCCTGAATTTGCACATGGGATTCCTCAATCATTATCCAACAGTTTTATGACTATCAGCTCAAGCATGACTGCCTCTGTGAGTGTTCTCTCCCCCCCCCCCAAGACTTTGCTTTTGCTGTGTCTTATCTTCTGTTCCCTTTTTTTTTTCCATCCCCTACATCTCTTCTAACATTCTGCTAAACCTTTGTGTTCAGTACTGCTTTGACCTGAAGAAGGGGACATTCCCTAAAAGCTTGTCCTCAAAATTGTATGTTAGTGCAAATAAAAAAAGTATCACGGACAGTACCCAATTGTTTCTGTCGCAAATGCACTAATATGGCTACATTCACCTCAAGCATATTTTTAGTTAGATTCAGTCACGTTTGATATATACATTTCATGTTTTTATCTCACCTTTAGCGCTGCATGTTTATTATATATAAGTAAGGTATGTGTTGGGATCAGTGCTCCCTCTTTATTTGGTTGATTCCTGTAAGAAAATATGGCTGATAAGTCTAGTGATTCTGTCATTTATTTATGTATAATACAGACAGGGGCAGACTGACAACTCATGGGGACCCCGGGCAATAGGGGATCATGGGGTCCCTGTGTCCTTGCCCAAACTGAAAAAAGCCTATGAAAAAGGTACCAGGGGCATCTCATGGGGCCCCCTACTGACCCCGGGCTCTTGGGCAGTGCCCGAGTTTCCAAATGGTCAGTCCGCCCCTGAATACAGATGATCTATCAGTGTTGAAGTCACAGTAAGTAACAGCACATTATTTAGTATTTTAAATAGGACACAAACAGATAGAATATGGGTTCGTTTACACCTGTGCTGCTCTGTGAAGGGAAGGAAGCTGTTAAAATTGCATTCAAAAGAGATTCCAGCATACCAATTAGCCTTAGCCAGGGCCGCGGATAAGGGGGTAACACCAGTCCTCCGGTAAGGGGCTGAGGCCAGCAGAGGGGCCCAGGCAGCTGGATGAATCAGATTTTTGGGCAGGGAGGGTGATCTGCACAGCAGGGGGAGGCAATTACTGAACCAATCCCCTGTATGGCTCTGCAGCAATTGAAAGTTGGCCTCTTCTCTTCTCCCTCCTGCTGGATTTCAGCTGCTGCAGAGAGAGCCATACATGGGATCGGTTCCAGTATTTTCCCCCACCCCCACACCCATCACCCTCCATGTGCACCATACGTTTCCCTCTGCTGCCTGGGCACCCCTGTGTGCCCCCACCTCTGTAGTGTTGCTGGCTTCCCTCTTCTTTCTACCGGCAACTATAGTCACGCAATAGGATCCTTCAGGATGGGAATGGTCCGGTAAATATGTCACATTTACCTTTCCATTCCTGAATGAACACAATGATCAGTACCGATCACTCATTGTGTTCATTCATAACTACAACATAGTAAACTCTGTTTTTTTAGGGGCCCTGTCAGGTTGGCTGTATGGGGCCCCATGGTTTCTAGCAGCACAAAACAGTTTATTTTGGAGTGTCCTAATATTTTTCTGGTTTGAGGTCAGTTTTTCCTAGAAAAAATGTGGGGTGATAGGGAAAGGTTTTTGCCCAGCTTGACCAGTCTATATATGGATGTGTGGGAGAAAAATTATGTATTCAATGGACAGTGGCCACAGATTACATTTTATAAACTGTTTATTAATGATATCCTGATAATCTGGAGGGCTAGTGATGAGTCATTTATATTCTTTTTGGAAGAAGTTCAGAAAAATGTAATGGGGATAGTACTGATAACTCAATATAATAAAGAACAAGCATTTTTTTAGATTTACATTTATATATTCTGGTGAACACATTATATACTAATACATATTTTTAAAAAATGAATCAAAATGGATTGAAATGATTATATCCCTATTAAAAGCTGTCATCATCCAAGACGGACAGTTTATACAATTTACACAGAACTAGGGAGGAACAGAAGGGGATTTTATTAAACAGTCGGAAATACTGAAAGATAGGCTTATATAAATATTATGAATTTTATTTAGATAGGGATATTAAAGATGAGCCAAGACATATCCATTAATTTTGCCAGGAACCTCTTCAGATTTTTCAAACAAAACCCACCCTTATAACTATAGAGTCTAGAGTTTCTAGAGTTATGACTGTACTGAGTTATGCAGTCTGGGGAATGCAATATATAGCACAGTGTACATCAGAGGCATAACTAGAACCTTCAGGGCCCCAATGAAAAAACCATGAAGGGCCCCCCTGATCTGAGCCTGGGGCCCTTTACTCCTGTCATGGGCCCTTTATTATGGTCACGCAGCGGAGCTCTTCTTGAAGTGGATAGCAGTTTCAACGTGCACTGAGAGCAGAAACCAGCTGTCAATTGGCAGCTGAGCGGATCCCAACAATATGGTCAAAAGAGCTTCTGGTTCTTAAAGTGGTTGTAAAGGCAGAAGGTTAGTTTCCTTAATGCATTCTCTGCATTAAGGTGAATAACCTTCTGTGATCAGCTCCCCTCAGACACCCCTAAATCCTTACCTGTGCCTGATCTTGAGCCAGCGCTGTGCTGAGTAGCAATGCTACTCTCTCCTCACTAGATATGGAAGCAGCAGCAGGAGCCATTGGCTCCTGTTGCTGTCACTCAAAACCTGTAAGGAGGGAGCAGGGGTGAGGCTGAACTGCACTGTGTGTATCAATAGATGAACACAGCTCGGTTCCGGATCAAACCCGTGCAAGTACCCCCATAGCAAGTGGCTTGATATGGCGGCACTTGGAACGGAGTAGGAGCCAGTAGCACTGCTGTGGGACCCCAGAAGAGGAGGATCGTGGGTTGCTGTGCACAGAGCAAGTAAGTATAACATGTTTATTATATAAAAAAAAAAAATAAACCTTTGCAATCACTTTAATTGCAGTATAGAAAAATCAGGCCTCCTGCTCAGCCAGACAGGAAGGCCCGGAGTGAAAAAGAAAGAAGACCTGAACAAAGGGTCGGCATGACAGGGGTTAAAGGGGGTTGGGAGAGGAGAGTCCCATTAGCAAAAAGGGGAGTCTAAAAGGTTTTAAGGAGGGAGTGGGGGGAGCTACAAGCGGTGGTCTGACAGGGTGTGGCAGGGGATCTTCAGTCTGAAGAGAGTTTTCACAAGGAAAACTTCATGCCAGTTTCTCTCTCTTCAGATTTTGGCTCCTGGTCCTCAGTATGGGGATTTGGAGAGCCTTCTTTCTCAGCTTAGATCGGCTGCAGCTGAGAAAGGGATGGACTGGCTGCATTCCCAGGTCACGGGTCTTCTGGTGGGAGTCGGGCAGAAGGAGTCTGCTTCTGTCCCCCCTGCCACCCGGCGTGCTCGGAGGTCAAGGCCTCTGGAGTGCTTGAGCCCTGAAGTGACTCCCAGGGTCCAGTATCATCTTAGGAGCCCCTCTCAGAGTGTCCCAAGCAGGGGCGGACTGACAACTCATGGGGCCCCCGGGCAATAGGGGATCATGGGGCCCCTGTGTCCTCGCCCATACTCAAACCACACCCAAAAAAGCCTATGAAAGGTACCAGGGACATCTCATGAGGCCCCCTACTGACCCCGGGCCTTCGGGCAGTGCCCGAGTTCCCCAATGGTCAGTCCGCCCCTGGTCCCAAGGGACCCTCCAGTATCTGCACCAACATGTCCATCTGTGGGACGTCCGGAGCAGCCTGGGAGGAATCCTCTTCATTGGAGGGACCCCAAGGGGAGGAGTGCGGTGGATCCTGAGGCCTCTTTCCCTCCCTCTACTTCGACTGTGTGGGACAGGAGCTCGGCCAACCCCCTTCCCATGGGCGGTGGACTTGGCCAGAAGTGACCAGTCGGCAGACGAGGGCCCCTTAACTGGAGCGGGCAGCATCCTTGGCATTACCTTCCATCTGGACCTGGAGGTCCGTTCCGGTGCCAAAAAACATGGAACTTCCCGGACTCCAACTCGAATGAAAACTCAAAGTGTAGTGCGAGACAAGGTCATGAAAGAAAAAACATGCCTCTCATAGTGCAATACATTCTTTATTTGCGCAAATAAGATCCTACTTACAACCTGTAGAACAATTGAAAGCATTCACATGAACCATATCCAAGATGGCCGACAGCGCGATAACGTCAGAGGGAGACGCATGTTTTTTTCTTTCATGACCTTGTCTGGCACTACACTATGAGTTTTCATTCAAGTTGGAGTTCAGGAAATTCCATGTTTTGGGGCCGTGATATGGGAAGCCTGCCAGTGTTCTACATTATAAAGCTGGTTGGGACCCCTGTAATTAAGGGGTCTCCATTTCTGGTAAGCCACCATTCGTTACTTTGGTGGTGGTGTGCAATCTGGTGACCAGTTGAAGCAAGTTTATCTACATTTGCACTTACAGCATTGCCTACAACAATACCATTGATTGCAGAATTTTCTTCTCATACTTGTGGACTATGGATTATGTCTATATGGACTTTTTGTTATTGTTTTTTTTGTTTTTGAAATTTTTCTACTAATCTTTATGTATATTTGAGGTGAATTTTTTGCAAAGTGAGAGCCTTCGGATGCATGAGCATGCTTGGACTGCAGGCTTTCCATTTGCACTCTGGGAGTAATAAATAGATTTCTGTATCGGCTGCCATGAGTGCATCTGGTTTACCTATACAGAGAACTGACACTGCTTGGTGAACCATAACTCAGAGACCCAACCAGATTCCATGCAATTATTGATGCATGCGATCGCTACTGCCCAGCCAATGCAGCTCCATTACACTTGATCCGGATTGCCATAGAGCCTGCTCTTTACACTGCAGAGGGGTTTTCTAATTGTACTGCCTCTGGCCTGCCTCTCTCTACATCACTAAATTATCCTCAAATTACAGACTCAATATCCAGCCAATCTAGCTGCAATCTGCCAGTCCGCTGCAAGCTGTTTACCGTGCCACCATCTTGTTTACTTACATCAAGGGGCCGCTGTCTCTTCTAGGTTCTTGTAGCCGTCCCCCTGATGGCATGCATGTGGCACAGTGTAACATCAAGGATACAGCTGCAAGAACCAGGAAGAGACAGCCAGAGCCCCCATGATACACACCAGCACATGCATTGTATAGGACCCCAAGGCTTCCAGGAATGCTGCGGGAGAGTCCTGGCAGTGGCAGGAAAGGACAAGAAAAAAACGTATTACAAAAATTTTAAATTTAATTTTAAAAATGCAAACAAAGTAGAATAAGAAATAAAATAAAGAAATTTAAAAAATTTTCAATTGTGACAGTGGAGGGGGGTAGGAGTGCCATGATACAAAGTGGGTGGGAAGGGTAAAGGTCCGCTTTAAACAGAACTTTAAAAAAAAGTGACAAACTGTCCATAGAAAGCAGAATTCAATATTATTATCACCTGTAAATGTACATTTATAGTAATGCTTGTGTATACAGAGCTAGTTTCCCTTTGAGTTCATCAGTTGCTAAAGAAACCCCTTGCAACCTTTCACTGCTTCTTAGTGGGAATCCAGTGATGCTGATTGGCTGGCTGACAATCTAGGTCCGCCCTATATTGAAGAATCTTCAGGAAATTTGCTGGTCACCAGAGCCTGAGTGACAGGTGGAGCCAAGGACAACTTGAGAGAGGCGAAGCAGAGCACTCTGGTGGCCATCTTTGCTAAGGTAAAGTGACCCATTCCTTTCTCTATATATATATAGTGTGGACAGCTGAAAATGTAGTGGAGAGCAGCAAAAGCCACAATACACCGCATAGGAACCTATAAGGGCTGTTAGTCTGTAAATACCATTTCTAGTCCCAGTTTCAAAGCTGTCATTAGCTGCTAATCCAGCATATAAGAGGGATGGAGCCAAGCACTTTGGCTGCCATCTTTATTATGGTAAATTGACTCGTTCCTGCTATGTATAGTGTGGGCATCTGAAAATGTACAGAGCAGTAATAGCCACAGTACACCCCATAGGGACCCCTAATGGTTGTTGGGCTGATTATACATAAATGAATAGCAGTTCTGGTTCTGGTTTTCAGAATCGTCGTTATCTTCTAACCCAGCACCATCTGTGCTCAGTTGCTTTAGAGGGCAAGGAGACATGAGAGGTCTAATAGACAGCTGATGTCTCCATAAAGCATAGCTGTCACCTTCCTAAAGCTACCACAAGGGGCCTGATCACCTCTTGTGCTAGCAATGAATTAAAATGGGAAAAATACGTTTAAAAAGTGTAAAAAAAAATTTAAATTGTAATAAGTGAGTAATAATTGAATCTGTTTTTTAAAGTGATTTGTATGACAGTGACTGCAAGCAGCCAATCAGCATTCAGTGTGATGATGTCATACTGTACATGGGCTAACTGCTATTTCTGGGGAGCAGCCAAGAAGAGGCACCATAGCTGTTGGCTAAGTCTTTCCTTAATCTGGGGATATATTTCTAAATGATTCACTACACTGATAACAATAGTGTCAAATGAGATTGGATAAATGGTTAGTGCATTTGAATTTACGCTTCATTCACACCATGATGACTGTGTTCTGCGTGTAGCTCATTTATTTCAGTCGGGGGGAATATGGGTTCTGCCCTACCGCAGAAACAAAGAGAAAGATATCCTTGACCCTTTTTTTTTAAAATTGTGTCCCCTTGAAGTGCATGTTGTAGTGGCGCCAAACAGTTTAGCATGTGCAAAAATGCGCTGTGTTTGCTGATGCATGGGGATACCATTAGGAATTAATGGCACACATGTGAGTCTGCTAAGGAGTAGCATGTTTCTATGTGGGTCAGGAATGCATACGATTCCCAGCCTACACTAGTGTGAACCTAGTCTAATCAACGAAATGCATTTCCTACAAATTGAAGGGGGGGTTAGCTGAAGCGGTAGAGTGCAGGCTTAGGTTAAAAGAGATAGCGGGTTAAATGGGGATATCTATGTCACAGCAGCACAATGACTTAGTGGTTAGCACATCTGCCTTGCAGCGCCAAGGTCTTTGGTTTGAATTCTGGTCAGGACACTAGATTTGGGGTATTTCCAAACCTGATTCCTAGCCCAAGCTCTCCAAATGAATCCCTAACTTTAGTAATATAAATTAAACTACAGAGATCTTAATCCCTATCTAGATAGCTATGAATGAATATACAGATGGGAGGGCAGGGTCTCCTGAAGTTCCACCCCCATGTCCACTGAGTATGTCTTTACTGGCCACTGAAGATTTCTCATTGAGTGACAGTTAGCAGGGCTTAGATTTAGAAGGAATTCCAATCTTAGTAATAAAGAGGAATCAAAGCAGAGAGGGGCACAGGAGACCTTTTCTGTCCAGTAAAGACAACATTTATTTTTAGAAGTATGATGTTGAATAAGCTTGACTATAAATGTGTGTGGGATAGCAAAGGCTTTATTCAAAAATCTTTATCACAAGCATAAGGATCCTTATTTTCAATATGTGAATTTAACTTTGAAATCCTTATTATTGCTAGTTAGATTTGCTAATAAATATCAATGTATTCCTACAAAACTGATGATGTTGTACTAACCAGCAATTGGATAAATTTGAAAATTTCTCATTGGCACTTTTTAAATTTTTTGACCTACTTTTTATTTTGCTTTTACTGTAACTTCAACCTGAGTACAAAGGTGAAGATGGGTCTGAGTAATTTCTAAATAATGAAACACACTGACTACAGTAAAGTAAAATGTAATTGGTAACGTATGTAATTTAACCTATCAAGGGCCAGTGTTTGCATAAATCTAAGGGGGCTTAGCTCAAGTGGTAGAGCACTTGCTTTGAGTGCAAGATGCAGGATCAATACCTGCATCCTCCAAAGACTTTCTGACCATCAGTAGTTGATTGACTCCTGTATAAATTGGCCCTAGTATACTGTCCGATAGGGAACTTACATTACATATGGGAACTGCTGTGAATGTACAGTGTGTAAGTGCTGCATATATTGTCAGTACTGTATAAGGCTTGGTTCATACTGATGCAAGTGGGTGTGGGAATCGTAGCTGTTCCTGCTCCCAAAACCACCTGCACACAAATTCATTGCTCTGTAGACATGTGTAGGGCTGCCACTCATTCTTAAAGCAGAGCTCCATTCAAAAGGGGAAGTTCTGCTTTAAGGCTTTTTCCCCTGCTCCCCATTAAGGATTGGCACCATGGCGAATTTGACAGGTACCAGTTCCCACTTCCAGTGCTATCATCTAAGGCGGTCAGAAGCGGAGTTGTCTTCCCTCCCTGTAGTCTTTTGGGACACGTGACAGGTCCCAGAAGACTATGGTACCATTCATAGATTCACCAGAATTCGGATAAGCCCCCCGCCCGCAGACCCCCACAACCACAGCCCAGGGTTGTGGGGAAGAGGCCCTTGTGCCAAGCAAGATGGGGACAAGGTGCTTTGGGTGGGGGGAGCTCCCCCTACCGCAAAGCACCCCCCCATGTTGAGGGCATGTGGCCTGGTATGGTTTGGGGGGGGCGCTCTTGCTTGCTCGACACCCCCCCTTTCCTAACCTGCCGGGCTGCATGCTCGGATAGGGGTCTGGTATGGATTTTGGGGGGAACCCCACATCATTCTTTTTAAGGATACCGCTTAGTGAATTGTGCCCTGGATATAGACCAATCAAAAAACGCAATTATAAACGCAAACGCTTATAAACGTGGTTAACCACACTTACAAGCGTTTACACGTGTTTACAAGTGTTTGGTGTTTGAAACGCCAGTAAAATCTACTCCTGAATGCAATTTTGCTGCGTTAAAAAAAACTACTGTAAATTCAACTGCCTGTAAACGACTGTAAACGACTATGTGTACACGGACACATAGGAAACATTAGGGAGAGTTCAGGGGCTGCTGAAAAAAACGCTGAACAGCTCCTGAATGTTAGTTTATCAGCTGCAGTGTACATGAGCTCTAAAAGTCAGTTTTTGTAGCTGCTAAATTTTATTTATTTTTTTATTCAACTGGAACTCTGCTTTAATGGCATCCCCATGCATCTCAACCTACAGCATATTGTGGGTGCGGGAACTGCAGAGAAATCACATGGTGCAAAGGCACCATGCGATTTTCCTGCAGCAGCATTTTTAAAAAGGTGCTAACACCTTTTTTTTTTTGCTGAAAATGTAGCCCATTCAAATTAATGGGCTGCCATGCCCGCGCAAATGTGTGAAACAAGGGTATATACCTTTATTAAATGAAAGCAAAGTTGTTGTTTTTTTAATTACTGATGTAGAAATATAAATGCATGCACTATTTCTATAGGTTATTTTAAAAACAATCTTAACATTAACAATCTAAGCATTTGGATTACTTTATTCTTTATATTACTGTAGCACCACCCACCCACCCAAAGAGCCACTGGTAGTTTGGGCCTATTTAGACCACACACAGCCAGGAACACAGCATTTTTGGCAGTCTCTCTCTGGCTCAACACTCAGTCTAGGGGTTTCTTTTTGTGGTTTTTATTGGGGAACAATGAACTTGGATGGGGATAGGGAGCATGGGATACCCCAGAACTGTAGTATCTAAACTTGAACAAACTTGATGACTGCTAACATTCTGGCTGCTCTTGCACAGCTCTTGAAAAATTTGTACAACTCCAACTGCACTTGTACAACATCAGGCAGTATTTCACCCTTGCTTGGCTGTACTTGCACAACTCCTGGCTGCACTCTCCCAGCATAAAAGTCCTTGTAAACCTTTATGTTGCCTGTGGTCTGTCCTCTTCCCAGAGACTAAAGCACCACTCACTCATTGGTTGCCTCCTGCCAATATCCAACAGACTCTTTCCCCATGAGAGAGATAAAGCCTCACTCAGGCTCTAGACAATTTGGGCTCTCTCCCACAGCTTCCTTCCCGGCTCTCCTCCCACGAGCCTTTTCCTGACTCCTTGGATTCTTGGGATGCTCTGCAATTAGGCCCCCAGCTAACCATAGCTTGGACCTCAATGACTTCAAGATGACTCTCTTCCCCGGTTTCTGCCCAGGAGGGCAAGGTTCCTCAACTGGGGTCTCCTCCAACAGGCTGCACCCTGGAATGCTGTCTTACACTGCCATACTGCAATCTTCCCTAATCAAAACAAAAATAATGGTGTAGCGCTAAATGAATAAATAATAAAATATATGAATGATAATACAAATTATATATATGCTGACATAAAACTCATACGAATATAATAAAATAAAATGAATGTCCACATAAAAAGTTTAAATACGAAACTATATAGAGTGTATGTAAAAAATATATATCCCAGGGTAAAATTCTGCAGCAGATTAACTTGTGACTCCAGCCAATAGTTAAAGTGCGCACTCACCGAAAGCGCATGGATAATGCGCATGTAATATAAATCCTCAAGGTAAACAGGATAATCCGGTGGACTTTTCCTCTATGGTGCAGTCATCAAGCCGTTGTGAGTAGTATATAGAATCTGCTGGATCCAGAGGTCCAGAGGGTTGGATAGGTGCTCAGCCTGAGTACAGGGCTCCTTTTCCTCTGGTCATGCTTGTAACTCTGGGGTAACCTGTGGGCTCAATAACTCCAAGCCGCATCCCGAGAGATCTGCCCCGCCGCAATCTTCCCTGCTACTCAGACATCAGACTATTTATGGGTTCTTTCCAACCTTCTGGGCACACCTCCCCAAGCATTGGCTGAAGCCCCATAAATATACAGTCTGCAGCCTCTACCCACCCTGCCAGAGCAGCAGCCTGTGAAAACCTGAGAAGCCCCAATCAATCAACCCTTGCTCTGCTGATTACAGGGAAGCTAAACTAAAATTACTTAGCAACCTAGTCTAAACCTAAGAGGGTGCTACATCACGTAGCTGCCAGAGGACCAATAAGCGCTGTCAGAGCAGAGTGAGGGTGAAAACACACTGCAATGACTTGGGCATGAAGCGACACATGCTTATAATGTGTCCACATATTTCTAATTGATTACTGATACAAGAGATAAAGAACCTATGACTGACAAAAACTGCATTATATAGATTAGGTCGCACATGTAAAATTCTACTGACACTGCAACATATGGGGTGACCATTATTTGGTGAGTGCTACTCACAAGGGGAGTGGTGAATGAGCACAAGCACTTCACCAGTTCGGTTGTTGTGGGTTGCATGAGTGGAAAAAATAAAGAACAGCAAACACAGACATTTGGAAAAGCAAATGTGATTTGTGATTTGCACACAGGACTGGTTACAGCATATTGTTTATAGCACCAAACATTTATGATTATTGGACTTTGGAAGGACAATTATTTATGGTTTATTGTAAAAAATGTTTAGCCTAAATTGTGGATTGTTTACATCATTATTTGCTGATATACTGGACATACTGTAGCACTAATCTTCTCTCTATAGGCTATGTTGTAGGTTACACTACTGTTCTTTCTATCTATAATCTGTGTTTTGCAATATACTCCTAACCCTTCCTCTGTAAACACTATGGTGTATATTATGCTTATGACCACTTCTCTATAAAGAGTATATTGTACATAAAACTTTTTTTCATTCTCAGTATAGTCTGTGTTGAACAATATACCCCTAACCCCTTCTTTGCATATTCTATGTATCATACTATGCTTCTTACCTCTTCTCAGCATATTCTACATCTCTGATGTGAAGGGCTTATGGAATTTCTAAACTATTTGCAAGTACGGCTCTTAGAAGCAGATCCCTCTTGGTTGATCCCTCTCCTAGGTCAATCACAGTGTAAGGAGGTAGATGGCTTCTTAGAGATTGTACACAAAGAGTTGGAACTCAGCACTGCTGTCCCATGTGCCCTTTCTCAACAGTAAAATGGGGATGGAGGTATACCCCTTTATGGAGAACAGGCAGCAGGATCTTTTTGCCTGGAGTATCAACAGCACAGCCAATAAGTCCTTTTAACTTTGATCCAAACATAGATAGATAGATAGATAGATAGATAGATAGATAGATAGATAGATCCAAACCAGGCATCTGCTTTTATCACAGAGCCTAATAACAGACCAAATATTGTGCCAGAGAAGTAATCCATTCGGGCCAGAGCAGGCCACATGTAAAAAAAAACATGATACTGACATGGGCATTTCACGACACATGCTCAACATGTCTTTGGCTTACATATTTTCATTGCTTATTAAAAAACAAACTTAAAACATTAAGACCGACAAACACTGAACTTTATACTCTAAACTATATATTTTACTATTGGCCCATTCTCTACATAGACTGTGCTGTACATTAAACTCCTGTCCCTTCTATCTATAGTCTGTGTTATACATTATACTTCTGACCACTTCCCTGTATAATGTACATTGTTTGTGTTACTCTTTACCCTTCTTCTATATAGTATTTGTTGTACATTATACTCCAGACTCTTTGTTAGCATATCATATGTATCACACTATACTTCTGACCTCCTCTCAGCATTTTCTGCTGAAAAAGATCTCTCTTGGCTGATCCCTCTCCTAGGTCGATCGCTGTGTAAAGAGGTAGATCGCTTCGGAGAGGTCAGAAATGAAGAGTTAGTACTCTGCACTCCAGTCCTATCGGCGTGCCTCGTCTTGACTGTAAAAAGGGGAAGAAGGTACACTCCTTTATGCAAGATAGACAGCAGGGCCTTTTTTCCCAGAGGATCAACAACACAGCCAATGAGTCTGTTTATCCTTGATCCATAGAAAAATAGACAAATAGATAGATAGATAGATAGATAGATAGATAGATAGATAGATAGATCCCAACTGGGCATCCGCTTTTATCACAGAGACAAATAATGGATCAATAATGTGCCAGAGAAGTAATCCACTCTGGCCAGAGCAGGCTACATGTAAAAAAAAACCCACAATACTGATATGAGCATTAGATGACACACACTAAAAATGTCTTTGGCTCACATATTTTTCATTGCTTATTCACTAAAATCCTTAAGACCGACAAACACTGAACTTTGTACTATAAATGTATATTTTACTACTGACCCCTGCTCTACATAGTCTAAGCTGTATATTAAACTCCCGTCCCTTCTGTCTATAGTCTGTGTTATACATCATACTTCTGGCCGCTTCTCTTTATAATATACATTGTTTGTGTTACTCTTTATGCTTTCTCTATATAGTCTTTGTTGTACTCCAGACTCCTTCTCAGCATATCATATGTAACACACTATACTTCTGACCTCCTCTCAGCATTTTCTGCATCTTTGATGTTAAGGGCTTATGGAGCTTCTATACTGTTAGCAAGTACGTCTCATAGAGGCTGATCCCTGTTTGCTGATCCCTCTCCTAGGTCGATCGCTGTTTATACAGGTAGATCTCTTCTTAGGGGTCAGAACGGAAGAGTTGAAACTCTGCACTGCTGTCCCATCAGCGTACCCTTTCTCAACTGTAAAATGGGGAAGAAAGTATACCTTTTTAGAGAGGACAGATTGCAGGAACTTTTTGTCCAGAGTATCAACTTCACAGTCAATGAGTCCTTTTATCCTTGAATCATAGAAAAGTAACTAGACAAATAGATAGGTCCCAACCTGGCATTTACTATTACCACAGAAACTAAAAACAGAGCAAATAATGTACCAAAGAAATAACCCACTCTGGCCTGAGAAGGCCACATGTAAAACAAACACACTGTACTGACATGAGCATGGGACAACACATGCTCAATGTGTTTATCTCACATATTTTCATTGATTACTCAGAAACAAAGTAAAAAACCTTATGACCAACAAACACGAAACTGTGTACTCTAAACTGTATATGTTACTCCTGGCCCCTTCTCTGCATAGTCTAAGCTGTACATTAAACTCCTGTCCCTTCTGTCTATAGTCTATGTAGCACTGTACATTATAGTTCTTACCGATCCTCTGTACAGTGTATGTTGTACATTGTACTCTTGACTTTTTTCTGTGTAGTCTTTATTGTACGTTAAAAACCTATGTTTCACATTATACTTCTGACCTCTTCTCAGCATATTTTGATTCTTTGATGTGAAGGGCATATGGAGATTCTATACTGTTCGCAAGTACGTCTCCTAGAGGCTGATTCCTCTCCTAGGTCGATCACTGTGTAAAGAGTTAGATCGCTTCTGAGAGGTCAGAAATGAAGAGTTGGAACTCTGCACTCCTGTCCCATTGGCGTGCCCAGTCTCGACTGTAAAACGGGGAAGAAGGTTTACCCCTTTACGGAGGATAGACATCAGGGCCTTTTTGCCCAGAGTATCAACAACACAGCCAATGAGTCTGTTTATTTTTGATCCATTGAAAAATAGATAGACAAATGGATAGATAGATAGATAGATAGATAGATAGATAGATAGATCTCAACCGGGCATCCGCTTTTATCACAGAGACAAATAATGTGCCAGAGAAGTAATCGACTCTGGCCAGAGCAGGCTACATGTAAAAAAAAACCCACAATACTGATATGAGCATTAGACGACACACACTCAAAATGTCTTTGGCTTACATATTTTTCATTGTTTATTCACAAACAAACTAAAATACTTAAGACCGACAAACATTGAACTTTGTACTCTAAACTGTATATTTGACTACACACCCATTCTCTACATAGTCCAAGCTGTACATTAAACTCCTGTCCCTTCTGTCTATAGTCTGTGTTATACATTACACTTCTGTCCTTTCTGCCTATAGTCTATGTAACACTGTACATTATAGTTTTTACCGATCCCCTGTATAATGTATGTTGTACGTTGTACTCCTGACCTTTTCTGTGTAGTCTTTATTGTACATTAAAAACCTATGTTTCACATTACACTTTTGACATCTTCTCAGCATATTCTGATTCTTTGATGTGAAGGGCTTATGGAGCTTCTATACTGTTCGCAAGTATGTCTCCTAGAGGCTGATTCCTCTTGGCTGATCCCTCTCCTAGGTCAATCGCTGTGTAAAGAGTTAGATAGCTTCTGAGAGGTTAGAAACGAAGAGTTGGAACTCTGCACTGCTGTCCCGTCGGCGTGCCCAGCCTCGACTGTAAAACGGGGAAGAAGGTATACCCCATTACGAAGGATAGACAGCAGGACCTTTTTTCTTAGAGTATCAACAACACAGCCAATGAGTCCGTTTATTCTTGATCCATAGAAAAATAGATAGACAAATGGATAGATAGATAGATCCCAACCGGGCATCTGCTTTTATCACAGAGACAAATAATAGACCAAATAATGTACCAGAGAAGTAATCCACTCTGGCCAGAGCAGGCTACATGTAGAAAAAACCCACAATACTGATGTGAGCATTAGACGACACACAGTGAAAATGTCTTTGACTTACATATTTTTCATTGTTTATTCACAAACAAACTAAAATACTTAAGACCGCAAACATTGAACTTTGTACTCTAAACGGTATATTTGACTACTGGCCCATTCTCTACATAGTCTAAGCTGTACATTAAACTCCTGTCCCTTCTGTCTATAGTCTGTGTTATACATTACACTTCTGTCCTTTCTGCCTATAGTCTATGTAACACTGTACATTATAGTTTTTACCGATCCTCTGTATAATGTATGTTGTACGTTGTACTCCTGACCTTTTTCTGTGTAGTCTTTATTGTACATTAAAAACCTATGTTTCACATTACACTTTTGACATCTTCTCAGCATATTCTGATTCTTTGATGTGAAGGTCTTATGGAGCTTCTATACTGTTCGCAAGTATGTCTCCTAGAGGCTGATTCCTCTTGGCTGATCCCTCTCCTAGGTCGATCGCTGTGTAAAGAGTTAGATAGCTTCTGAGAGGTCAGAAACGAAGAGTTGGAACTCTGCACTGCTGTCCCGTCGGTGTGCCCAGCCTCGACTGTAAAACGGGGAAGAAGGTATACCCTATTACGGAGGATAGACAGCAGGACCTTTTTTCTTAGAGTATCAACAACACAGCCAATGAGTCCGTTTATTCTTGATCCATAGAAAAATAGATAGACAAATGGATAGATAGATAGATCCCAACCGGGCATCTGCTTTTATCACAGAGACAAATAATAGACCAAATAATGTGCCAGAGAAGTAATCCACTCTGGCCAGAGCAGGCTACATGTAGAAAAAACCCACAATACTGATGTGAGCATTAGACGACACACAGTGAAAATGTCTTTGACTTACATATTTTTCATTGCTTATTCACAAACAAACTAAAAACCTTAAGACCTACAAACACTGAGCTTTGTACTCTAAACTGTATATTTTACCACTGGCCCTTTCTCTACATAGTCTAAGCTTTACATTAAACTCCTGTCCCTTCTGTCTATAGTCTGTGTTATACATTATACTTCTGGCCGCTTCTCTTTATAATGTACATTGTTTGTGTTACTCTTTATCCTTTCTCTATATAGTCTTTGTTGTACATTATACTCCAGACTCCTTCTCAGCATATCATATGTAACACACTATACTTCTGACCTCCTCTCAGCATTTTCTGCATCTTTGATGTGAAGGGCTTATGGTGATTCTATATTGTTTGCAGGTAGATAGATAGATAGATAGATAGATAGATAGATAGATAGATAGATAGATCAATCCCAACCGGGCACCTGCTTTTATCACATTATTAAGACCAATAAACACTGAATTTTGTTCTCTAAACTATATGTTTTACTACTGGCCCCTTCTCTACATAGTCTATGCTGTACATTAAACTCTTCTATCTATAGTCTGTGTTATAAATTATACTTCTGATCACTTCTTTTTATAATGTACATTGTTTGTTGTACTCTTTAATTCTTTTCTCTTTCAGAGAATTAATCCCCTCTGGCCTGAGAAGGCCATATGTAAAACAAAAACACTGCACTGAAAAAGGTATACTCCTTTACGGATAGATAGACAAATGGATAGATAGATAGATAGATAGATAGATAGATAGATAGATAGATAGATAGATAGATAGAAAGATAGATAAATAGATCTCAACCAAGCATCAGCATTTATCACAATGACTAATAACAGACCAAATATTGTGCCAGAGAAGTAATGCACTCTGGCCAGATCAGGCCACATGTAAAAAAAAAACCACAATACTGACATGGACATTAGACAACACACGCTCAACATGTCTTTGGCTTACGTAATTTTAATTGTTTATTCACAAACAGACTAAAAAACCTTAAGACCGATAAACACTGAATGTTGTACTCTAAACTGTATATTTTATTACTGGCCCCTTCTCTACAAAACCTCCAAACAGAAGCCTCAAGGTCAATACTAACTGGTAATCCTGGAGTCCCTCAAAAATACAACGGTAAACTGAACTAAAAACGATTAGTTGTGCACTCAACCAAGATTAGTGGGTTTTTGTTTTATACCTATATTAAATAATGGGGCTGGTTGCCAAAGACACAAAAACTACTCCTTTATTAGACAAAGACATATCTAAAAACAACAATAAAAACACCACAATCCACAGGTATATCCCTTACCAGGGGGTACCAGTGATATCAATTAGATAAGTATATAATAACATCAGATAGCTTTCTCTAAAAGGATAATGATGCTCAGCATGTAAGTTCCAAGGTTAGTGACTGTGAGTCCTCTTCAAGTGATGCTCCTATCATACGTTTCTGCCGCTCAAAACAGAATGCAATGGGTGGAAACATAGTGGAGGCTCCATATGGAGATAAAAATGTGTAATCCAGAGGAGGATATCCTGTAGATGCTGTAATTTGCATAGACTTCTCTCTTACACTAGATTGTAGGTCGGATACACTTCATTGGGGGAAACCATACAAGAGTCCATACAGAACACCAGTCCAAATGTAGTCCAGAGGAGGGAACCAATTGGAAAAGCCGTGTATGGTATCTTCACGTCCCTCTGATGCCCAGTAATTTAGGCACCGTCCAGGGGAGGATATGTATAGAAAGTAAAAGCTTCCATCATACATTAAATGCATGGATTCTGGTACAGGTAGCAACCAATGGCAAGTCCATAAAGAGTGGCGGTAATAGTCACTTTAATACCTAATTGTAAAGAGGTTTCTCCAAAATTAGATAGATTCATGCATCAGAGCAGAGTCAAAGCAGGATTGAGGATACTTACTATATTGTAGACATCAGAATGCTCCTAGAGACCGGGGAGTGTGGAGATGGCCCTTCCTCACCGCTTTTGCTGGTACATCTGGCTACCTCATAGGTAAGCTTAAGTTTGTTTGACATGCCTGGCTGGACTGGGCGCCTAAAATGGCCGCTTCTCTGTGCGGGATGTCATGACGCGACGTACACGGTGACATCACGCGCATGCACAGTACAATAAACACATATACAGTGGAAAAAGTGGCAGAGAAGTGAGGGCTTCCACTGCACCATCTAGTGGACACTGCAGCAACTACATGAATGAATCAAATGGTAACAAAATGCATAAAGGTGTGAGCAGCATTTAAAAAAAAAACACAATCAAAGGAAACCCAGTCCATGGCATGCCAACAAAAAGTTAAAAACAAATATCAAAAAGGATTATCCGAATATTCTGCCAAAGACCACACAGCATAACTATACTCAAACGTACCTAGCAATATACAAGAAAAAAGGATGAAAAAAAACCCCATTGAAATAAATCATGGGCAAACCCACATAAGAAACAGAGGGGAAAAAAATAATAATAAATATACAAACACATATAGGGGGGGCCATCAAGCTGTTAAGAAGGGGACAAAGCTAAGGCTTTCATTCAGCCCAGAGGTTTTTGGAAGCTTCAAGCTCCCATATCCATCTTGCTTCAAGTTGGAGTACCAATTTGTCAAAGTCTCTCCCCCTGGTATCATGAGGAACAACTTCCAAAAGCTAACATTGGAGAGATCTAGGGTCACTATTATGTTTCAAACAAACCTGTCTTGCCAATGGGAATTTGAGGTGATAAGTGGCAATCTCATAAAGATGATCCTGAAATCTCTTACGAATAGTATGAATGGTCTTGCCAACGTAGAAGGACCCACAGGCACAGAGGATGATATAAACCACTCCAGACGTGCCACAGATGGCTCTATGTCTGCACCTGAGGGTGCAGATTTCCATCCAGTTCCACCTACAGATGCAAAAAAGTCACCCTCTGGATTTTATATTCACTAGTAAACTTTAATTAATAAGGATTAGGGGTGAGCCCCTCTACAAAGTCCTGGGCCTGTTCTATCATTACTGTCTAAAGCAGAGGTCTCCAAACTATGGCCCTCCAGCTGTTGAAGTACTACAAGTCCCATCATGCCTCTGCCTCTGGGAGTCTTGCCTGTGGTTGTCAGTGTGTTGCAAGGCCTCATGGGACTTGCAGTTCCTCAACACCTGGAGGGCCATAGTTTGGAGACCCCTGGTCTAAAGGATGAGAACATCCTCGATATATCTGTACCAGGATAATATCTTGAACAGACACACCGACTATGCTCCCCCTCCACCAAATAGCCAGGATTCCTAATCTCCTAGGTAGATGTCGGCAAAAGCTGGGTCTTGGGCCTGGCAGAATGTCGTATCACCAAACTGAACCTGAAGCCCCTTAGAATGTGAAATTGAAGAATAGAGGGCTTCCCTATCAAGGGTAAGAAGGATGGTATCTGGAGGAATAGTCAAGTCATGTAAAGGTGTCAAAAGATGTAAGTTATCCTTAACATAAGAGAACTGATTAACTACAAAAGGTTGGAAGGTTTATCTATGTATTCACTGGATTTCTCAGTCAAGGATCCCATCCCAGAAATTATAGGGCAACCTGGGCGATCTTCAATTGATTTGTGGATTTCCGGGAGGACATAAAACACTGCAATTTGAGTGTGTATAAAGCTCACGAATTCCACTGTTTCCTTATCAATAATGTGTTCATGATAGGCCTGATCTATAATGGCGAACAGACCTGCTTTCTCTCTTTGCAAATGTATACCAGGGATAGGAGTGTACCAATCCCTATTACTTAAAATGGAACTACTCATGCTCATAAACTTAATCCAATCCATAATTACAATGCTTCCTCTTTTGTCTACCATCTTAATCACTAAATCGGGATTTAAACGTAGTGTATGCTTTACATTAACTGGTTTAGCTCCGCCCTATAGCAGAATTACTGCTACAGGGCGGACTCCCTGCGCAAAATCACTTATATACAGGTGAAACTCAAAAAATTTGAATATCGTGCAAAAGTTCATTTATTTCAGTAATGCAACTTAAAAGGTGAAACGAATATATGAGATAGACTCATTACATGCAAAGCAAGATTTGTCATAACTGTGATGATTATGGCTTACAACTCATGAAAACCCCAAATCCACAATCTCAGAAAATTAGAATATTGTGAAAAGGTGCAATATTTTAGGCTCAAAGTGTCCCACTCTAATCAGCTAATTAAGCCATAACATCTGCAAAGGGTTCCTGAGCCTTTAAATGGTCCCTCAGTCTGGTTCAGTAGGATCACCGGAAAGACTGCTGACCTGACAGTTGTGCAGAAAACCAGCAGTAAAGGGAAAGCCTCAAAAGGTAATTGCGAAAGAAGTTGGACATTTTTTTATTTACAAAAAAACTTGCGACCAGCAACAATTTTTATACAAAAATATCAAAAATATCAAAAGAATAAATAACGTAAACATCCTACTTGGTAACAAACAAAGGAAAAAAAACAAATTACCCTTCTATAATAATACCCATAACAGACAAAGAAAAACCTGATAGGACCAGGACATATCATTTTCACCTACTTAAGGATCTTGTCTTTATAAACCTCCATTTTTACAGGAAAAAGTAAACAAGACAACAAAGGAAGGCTTTAACAGCCTACCTATTATCCGTCTATACATGCTTTCCACAGCTTTTAGCCCTTTACATGGGAAGACACACTTGTTTCAAGCGTACCGGCCTTTCTGGCCTACCAACCTATACCCACAACTTACCCCTTACCAGGGGAAGCCTTATACATTATAAATTAGCCTCTACAGCTTTTAGGAAACATAACAAAAAACCTAATACATTACCCAATGAAGGTTAAGAAACCTAGACCATCAGGTATGTGTAGCCATCTTTCAAAAAGTAACCTACAGACAAAAATCTAGGGGGAGGTGAAAAAGGAGAAAACACAGGACAGCAACCTCACCAAGAGATCAACAGACTGCCGCTACAGGCCTGATAATCCTCCACACCTTTATCCAGACCCTTCGCTGCAGCCTGTCTTTCTCAAAACCCCGAATTTTCCCAACCTCACCAAGGATGTCACGCACCACCTCCTGGACAGGAAGGACCTTCTGCCACAAGAAGACCTGACACCGTGCAATAACGGACAACTAGACAAACTAGAAAAAGTGTATTTAAATCATACCCAGTATGACTATCTAATGCCCCATATACCCACTCTGCATAAGACATGCAGTACAGGAAGGGGATGTCTAGAGCCCTCCCCACCTCTTTGTACACCTCTACATTGAAGGGACACTGAAGCAAGAAGTGGTCCATACTTTCCACTTCAACCCCACACTCCGACCTCGGACAACCACGGTCATCCAGAGAACGTTGCTTCAAGTTTCCCCTCAGGTAGAGCCTGGCGTGGAACGCAAACCAGGTCCGGTCCCTAAATTTTAAGGGAACCCTTTCCATATTTAATAAACGCAGACCCTCCCTCAAGATATGGCCCGGGTAATCCTTCAAGGCCAGAGGTGCATGAAATGCAGAGGCCACAATCCTCTCCCTTAGGAGCCTGCCAGGGAGCAACCTGACCTCCTCCGCAGTCACACACCACCGCCTAAGAATCTTCAGACACGGGGCGACATAAGCCGGGAGCTTACCATGCTTGACCCGCAAGCTTCTCACCAGCCCGCCACTCTACCAGCAGCCCAGAAAAGGTCTAAACCAAACTTGGAACAGACTTACCCATACAGGCGGGTTCTCTTTTAGCATACTACCAACATTGTTCTTTATAAACATCAAAGAGAAAAAAAAATCGGGTTGACCATACCTAGGCCACTGTCAGGAATGGACTTGATAATAGTGGTGGGACTCACCTGCCTTGTGGGTTGCAGTACCAGGACTGGCCAGCGGGTTCTCTCAACAACCAGAGGCTCACTCCGGCAATTAGCCACCACCTGGGGCTGATTGCAGGTGGTGTATTTAAGGGATGGCCAGACCTGCAGTCAGTGCCTTGTTGTACTGTTTGCTTGGCCCTGGTTTCCTGATCCTGTTACTTCTGTCCTGACTCTGCTTGAACTCTGCCTGTACTGACCTCTGCTTGTCCTGACCACTCTCCCGCCTGCTCCTGGTACTCCGTTTGCCTGTTTGCTACCGACCCAGCCTGCCTGACTACTCTTGTATTGTATGTTTGTTATCTGTTGGAGGTTTGGTTCAGTTTGTTTGCACTGTGTTTATGTTTAGTTTTGCACTGCGTTTGTATTGTTAGTCTTAATAAATTATATTATTTACTATATCTGAAGCCTGCGTTTCCCTGTGTCAGTCCACACACTTCTGGTCATACCCGTATCCCTGACAGCCACCCTCCCACCTGGATCGGTAAGTCACATTCCGCTTCACAAGGTTCAGTCTGTTCCCCCATAACAGCTGGAAGAAACAACAGTAAACTCTCGTATAGAGAGACTCTAGCAAGAGACATACAAGAAAATGGGGACCAAGTAGGTTTTAATTAGGTCGACCCTTTCTCTTAGGGACAACCGCCAACCCTTCCAGCATTTCACTTTGACATCGGCATCCAACAACCTGGATTCCCAATTTGTTTTACTGTAATCATCAGGTCCAAATTCGATGCCTAGCACTTTGATCTTCTGACGGGACTCTGGGAAGGCATCCGGGAGCTCGAAACCCTCACCTTCCCTGCCCATCCAGAAAACTTCACATTTGTCGTCATTAATCTTGGAGCCTGATGCCTCCGCATACTGCTCCATCACTGAGACCACCTCCTGTGCCTCACTAGTCCCAGAGATGAAGACAGACACATCATCAGCATAGGCCACAACCCTCAGAGGTGACTCATCAGTAGTGCCCCCCGACACCACGCCCAACACCCCACCATCTAGCCTCCTGACGAAGGGGTCGATGGCAAAGGCATAAAGTAAAGGGCTCAGCGGACACCCTTGGCGCACCACTGAGCCAACCCCAAAGGGCCGCCCAACCATTGACCAACATGAAGCTCTCAGCCCCTTTATACAGTGTCTGCAGCCATCCAATGAACCTCCCCTCCAGGTCATACCTGCCAAGGTGATGCCAGAGGTACTCGTGATCAACCCGGTCAAAAGCCTTAGCCTGATCCAACACCAGCAAGTACTTTCCACAACCATCAGCTCTGCACCGCTCCAGAGCCTCCCGGACAGCTAACACCGCTGAAAAGGTGCTCCTGCCCTGGACCGAGCAGTGCTGCTGCTGCTGCGAAAGTAGACCGTCTGCCACTGAGGACAGGCGCCAGAAAAGAATCTTGGCCAGAATCTTTCTATCGACATTGAGCAGGCTAATCGGCGCCAATTCTCACTCATCGAAGAGTCCTTACCTTTTGACAGCAAAATCACCGCAGATTTCCTCATGGAGGGAGGAAGCAAACCCTCCTCTAAACAGCAATTAAAAACCTCCGCTAGGTGAGGTGCCAAGCGGGATTTAAAGGTCTTAAAAAATTCAGCTGTTAAACCGTCTGGCCCTGGCGTCTTCTTAACGGCCAAACTATCTATCGCTTTGGCAACCTCTTCAGCTGTGATCTTGCCTGTCAAACTTGTAGGCAAAGCGTTATTTTCCAAACCTGGTGTAGAATCCAGGAAGCTTGACATCCCTGCCCGGTCAAGGTGCTTCTCTCTCAAAAGATCCTCAAAAAAAGCCCATGAGACCTCCAGGATCCCCGACCTAGATTTCGTCAAGGAACCTGTATTATCTTTCAGACCGCTGATCGTTTTATCCGCTATGCTCTGTTTGCAGCTCTGGTAAGGGTTGGGTGAGTGATATTTCCCATAATCCCTCTCCAGAACCAAAGAGGCATGCCAATCATACTGATGCTTCTTTAAGAGCAGCTTAACCTCTGAGATTGCCCCAGAATCTCCACCCTCAGAGACAAGGCGGTCAAGCTTCCTCTGTAACTGCTGATAGGCAATATATCTCTAAAGTTGTTTTCTCTTACCTAGGGCCTTGAAAAACCTGCCGATCCTCACTTTGGCAAGCTCCCACCACTCCGACTTACTGCCACAAAAATCCAGGATGGTCTCCTGAGCCTAAAGAAAATCCTCAAAGGATCGTCTCACCTCTTTGTCCTCTAGCAGAGCCAAATTCATCCTCCAGACATCCCTTCCCCTCACGACGTATCTGAGGCATTCAAAGTCACAGTTAATAAAAGGTGGTCGGAAAACTCCACCGCCTGACACTCAGGTGCCGAGAAGGCCCCCTTCAAAAAAAACCTATCTATCCTGCTCTCACTTCTACCTCTCCTATATGTGAACCCCGTGCTGTCCGGGCTGCACTTAATTAAGGCGTCCTCTAGACCTGCTTCCCTAACTATTGCATTTAGGAAAACGCTGTCATATCCCAGCCTGTCGTTGGAGCCTTTCCTGTCTTTGGACCTAGTGATGGTGTTAAAATCACCTCCAAAGACGTAAAAAGAAATGGCTTAATCTTTGTAAAAAGACATTTCCTGTCCCTTTTTGACTGGGGACCGTATACATGAATTAAACGCAGTTCTTGCCCTTTCACAAGGACGTCCACGACCAAACACCTTCCAATCTCCACCTCAGGAACCCGCCGGCACGTTACCATGCCGGAAAAAAAGTACCGCAACTCCACTGTAAGGTTCAGCCGCAAGAGACCAAAAAGAGGGGCCACACCCCCACTCTCTTTTTGCCAGATGTAAATCGGCCAGGCAATTAAGCCAGGTCTCCTGCAAAAACAAAACATCAGCTCCTATCCCGCTGAGCAATAATAAAGCTGTACTACGAGCTCTTACAGATTTGATGCTGGCAACATTAATGGTTGCCACCTTTACCGGAGCAGGAACTGCCATTAAGATGCTTGAGATGGTTGTTTCTTAACCTTTCTTTTCCCAACCTTAGAAGGGGGCCTTGCCCTCTTGAGAGTGCCCTCTTGATAGAGCCCCCTTGTTCCTCATCCTCCATCGGGGAAAGGGACTCACCTATGTCCCCATCTTCCCCCGACAAGGTCCCAAACTTGTTAGACAAAGGAACCTCCTCCATCTCCAAGGAGGAGAAAGATGAGGCGGGGGAGAGCACAGGCTTGTTCCTACCCCCCTTCCCCACCACGGACCACCCATCTCCCTTGTCCTCCCCCCCACCCCCTCAACCCCTGGGCCTGAACCCAAATCCTCCTGATTACCACCCGTAACCACAGTGTCCCTCTCCCGACTCAAACGGCAACGGGAGAGCAACACCAGGGGAGCAGGCACCAAGGGCCCTCCAACACCAGCACCCTTAGCTGCCTCCCGGATTTTTGACTGACCTGAAGAGGGGGATACGCGAGGGGGGGCAGACAACACTTGGGAAGGTACAGAAACAGGGTGAGACACTACAACAGGAGGGGAGACAGACACATCAGGGGACGCACTACGTGCTGCTGAAACTGGAGCAGCCACCGACTCAACAGAAACTTGCCTTGCAGTTTCCTCACTGGCATCCTCAGCCTCCATTCTGGCCAATTCCTCCACTATCTCAGGCATGTTGTGCAGGGCCTCTGGACAACTAGTGTAAGAATGGCCAAGCTCCTGGCAGAGATTGCATCTGATTTGGTTGCAGTCTCTGGCCACATGACCAATCTCCTGACACAATGAGCATTTTAAAACACTACAACCTGATGCAAAATGCCCTTTGCTGCCACACTTGTGACACAGCTTGGGCTGGCCAGCATAAAATATCACCAGCCTATCCTTACCTAGGAAGGCTGATGATGGGATATGGCTGATGACATTCCCCACCACCTTCAGCCTCACCGTTGTGGACCACCCACCCCTTCCATATTCCCCTGTCATCTAGCTGCTTCCTCATGGTACCCATCACATCCCCAAACTGGATCAGCAAAATCATCAGGTCAGCAGCAGGTATAGACCCATTTCTGACAAGGATAGTTATATTTTTAATCAGGGACTGTCTGGAGACCACCTTGGGCTCCAACCCCTCCCACCTGGGAGTATCCTTCCACCCCCCCCCCCCTCATATCTCTGCCAGAAGAGATCCAGGCTCTCTGGCTTCACAAAAGAAACATTGAATTCCCCTGTACCAACAGGTGCTATGAAGGTGAATATGTCTTGGGCTATAAAGCCCATCTCTAGTAACCTATCAATAACTTCTCGCTTACTGGGGGGCGAGCTTCCCCCTCTCCACCTGATTTGAACCACAAACCTACGTTTTACCACGGTCCGTAACCCTCCAGCCAGCACTTCAGATGGTCATATTCTGACTGCCCCTTAGGGCAGCTGAATAGCTGAGCACTGGCTTCTGAGCCATGACTGGAGTGGAGGCGGGACCCTGAGCAGTCTCAGAGCCTGGACCAATGGCAGGTGTAGGGGCAGCATCCAAGGCAGAAGCAGAGATAACATTAAGGACGGATGCTGAAACAGGAGGTGGGGCAGAAGTATTATCATTACTATGGGTGGTTTCTTGGGAGGTATCCCCCACGAGAGCAGACACCGCCATGACAGCAGCTGCACTATCAGCCATACTGACAATCATTCCCTCAGGTCCATGTTACTCACAGTCCCAGGTTTGTGTAAGTCCTGTGGCTTTACCGCAACTCCTTTCACAGTCCCCAAGCTAGCAGCCCTTTCCATTTCACTGGACATCCTCTTCAGCTGGACATACACCACTTTCTCCCTCTTTTTTGGCCTCATGGGTTTGGGACAAACATCCATTTTTGGGTCAGTGTCATCTGAAGTAAATGCAAACTTCCTTCCCTCTAGTGGAGACTCCAGTTCAGTAATGAACTCCATAGCCCCCTCCTCCTCACCTTGTACCACCCGAGCTGCCCAGTCCTGCTCAGGCTGCCTGGGAGGGATGGGAGCAGACTCTCCTACCACATTTCCAGTGGCCATACAGTAGCTCCGCCATCTTTCTTGCTCCCTACTGCAGACCCCCCTCCAGCAGGATCAGACGAATCTTCTGAAGAAATAACACCACCATCATGGCCCCTCATCACTGCTACTGATTTATCTCTTGCTTGCTTGAACCTCTCCTTGTTTGCGTATTTCTCTTTCAATGCACCACTCGCCGCCTTCAGTGTAGCCACAAGGTCCACTTGCAAGCGAACAGCTTTCTCCATACCTTCCAAATCTGGCCGTATGGCCTGCCGTTTGGTACTCCAGACTCGGTCATAAAGTCGCTTTGAAACGCTTTAAGTTCATCCTCATCTGGACTAGCTTTTCCTCCTCTCTCTCAATTTTCTTCATGTGGGTCACCACTCTCCCCCAGGGCCCTTTCCCGATCCTCCACGGATGTCCTAGGAAAGGTACTAGGCGCCCTACGCAGGGGTCCACCACCCGGATCACGGCCAGGATCGGCCATGGTAAAGCGGACTAAAGCCCAAAATTGAACCCCAGGCCCCAAATGAGGCCTGCTGGAGCTCTAGAGAGCACTCTCTCACCACACACACCGTACTGTAACTCCGCCCAACAGGAAATTGGAGCTGCAAGAAGTTGGATGTTCCCAAAGTGCTGTATCAAAACACATTAATAGAAAGTTATGTGGAAGGGAAAAGTGTGGAAGAAAAAGGTGCGCAAGCAACAGGGATGACTGCAGCCTGGAGAGGATTGTAAGGAAACGGCCATTCAAAAGTGCTGGGGACTTTCACAAGGAGTGGAATGAGGCTGGAGTCAGTGCATAAGGGCCACCACACACAGACGGATCCTGGAAATGGGATTCAAATGTCGTATTCCTCTTGTCAAGCCGCTGCTGAACAACAAAAGCGTCTTACCTGGGCAAAAGAAAAACAGACCTGGTCTGTTGCTCAGTGGTCCAAAGTCCTCTTTCTGATGAGAGCAACTTTTGCATCTCATTTGGAAACCAAGGACCCAGAGTATGAAGGAAGAATGGAGAGGCACACACTGCAAGATGCTTGAAGTCCAGTGTGAAGTTTCCACAGTCTGTGTTGATTTGGGGAGCCATGTCATCTGCTGGTGTTGGTCCACTGTGCTTCATTAAGTCCAGGGTCAATGCAGCAATCCACCAGGAGATTTTGGAGCATTTCATGCTTCCTTCCGCAGACGAGCTTTATGGGGATACTTCATTTTCCAGCAAGACTTGGCACCTGCCCACACTGCCAAAGCACCAACACCTGGTTCAATGACCGTGGGATTACTGTGCTTGAATGGCCAGCAAACTCGCTTGACCTGAACCCCATAGAGAATCTATGGGGCATTGCCAAGAGAAAGATGAGAGACATGAGACCGAACAATGCAGAAGAGCTGAAGGCTGCTATTGAAGCATCCTGGTCTTCCATAACACTTCAGCAGTGCCACAGGCTGATAGCTTCCATGCCACACCGCTTTGAGGCAGTAATTGCTGCAAAAGGGGCCCAAACCAAGTACTGAGTACATATGCATGCTTATACTTTTCAGAGGTCCGATATTGTTCTATGTACAATCCTTGTTTTATTCATTGCATGTAATATTCTACATTTCTGAGACTGTGGATTTGGGGTTTTCATGAGCTGTAAGCCATAATCATCACAATTATGACAAATCACGGCTTAAACTATCTTACTTTGCATGTAATGAGTCTATCTCATATATTAGTTTCACCTTTTAATTGCATTACTGAAATAAATGAACTTTTGCACGATATTCTAATTTTTCGAGTTTCACCTATACATGATCCTCTCTCCTGCTGTGATTACAGGACGGGGGCACGCACCCTCCGATCCGGCGGTGCCGTGAATTGGTACTGCACTGATCAATCAGCAGTTACAGGCCAGTGATGTTTGGCCTGGATCTGCTGATTGATCCCTGCCCTATCACAGATATTCCTGTACCTGTGTTTACATTTACACAGGTATAGAAAATGATGCAATCTTCTTTCCATGGGCACATTGCGTTCCAGAGAGAGAAGAAAGCAGATCCACATGAGTCAAAAGCACTACACACAGTAAAAGCACAGCTAGGTCACATTTAACCCCTTGATCACCCTCCAGTTTTACCCCCTTCACTGCCCTTTCACCAGTGTTATTGAACCCTTTGATTGCCAGGAACATGCTCACACACACAATAAATCCCCATTACTAGTATAGTGTCTGAACGGATCAATATCTTTGATCAGATCAAAACTATACCAGCGTTCACAATACTATAGTATCCCCAAATACACAGGGTTAGCAGGATCAGCCCCAGCACCTTCCAGCACCTGCGTTTAGCCCCTACCCTTACCCCCCCATTTTCCCCCAGCAAGTGCAGTGTCAGTAGATCACTGTCACTTGATAGATTGCACACAAAACTGCAGTGTTAGTAAAATCAGGCCTGATCTCTGTTAGCACTTGTAGGTACATTTTTTTGTAGCAGTTCAAGCGGTCCCAGACAGCCAGGTGCTCTTTTTCCCATGAGTTGCACAGGGTACCTATAAATTTAGTGGCCAAAATGTTGAACAAAAGGTACTCTAGTGAAGAGGCCCACAGGATTCTGATCATGTCAGGTGAGAGCGAAGGGGAAGCCTCACTGACAGAATCAGGCTCAGAATACAAACCTGTCGACAGCAGTGGCACCCTGACAGATAGCTCAGACGATGAAGAAGAGGTCCTTGCTAAGTTCAGGCATACCTAATCCCGTTCCCAGGTTTCTGAGGTGGTAAAATTGCATGATGATTCTCACATACAGCAGAGTGCCAGTACTAGTGCCACTCTACTTTTTGGTGACCTGGCAAGCACCAGCAGCCTAGTACATCCTGGTCTTATACATACCAGCACTGCAGAATCACTTAGTGACGTGGCGAGTTCCGTAAGTGTGGTACAGGCTGGTGTGGTGGCTAGCACAAGTAGTGTCCTGCAGCCACCAAGACTTCTAACACAGGTCCGTAGAGTCCATAGTGTCCTTCTGGATGTGTTTGCAAATCCTGATTGGCATCCCACAAATTCTGCAGCACCCAAACTTCTCCCATTCACTGCCCAACCCAGAATTCAGGTGAAAATAGCAAATTTAACTACTCCCCTTGATTTTTGGAGCTGTTTTTTACAGAACATTGATTGTGGATGAAATAATTCATATGCACATATGCATAATTTATCGTCGTCAACCCAGATTCAAACCTTGCTATACCATTTGCATGGAAACCTATTACTGTTTCTGAATTTAAAGTTTTTTGGGCCTAACCCTCAACATGGGCATTACTAAAAAAAATGAATTGGGGTTGTATTGGTCCACAGGCCTGATTCATTATATGCCTATTTTCTATGCTGCAATAGCCAGGCATAGATATGAGAAAGGTGAGCACAGACAAACACACACATGTGAAAGGGATCAGGAACAGCACTGCAGCAAGGAGGTTACCATCATATGGAGAAATAAGGAGAGGAGTTGTAGGAAGTGGAAAGACCCCCTGGAGGAGAGAGGGAGAAATTCATCCATCCAGCTTAATCCAATATAACGAGGCTCTGGAGGACAACAAGACACCCTGTGGATAAAGTATAATACTACACTCATCCATCCGTCCGTCTGGGATAAGGATACAGTCTGCAAATCACCCACTAGTCCATATACGGGACACAAGCTGTTTTGGCCTTACTTAACGGTTTGATCAAAAAATAAGGTGAGCGCATAGAAGAGAAGGAACACTATTTTGCACAATCATCACGAAGTGGACTTTTGATTCTAATTATATTTATATTGATTCATATTTATTTGAACATCTGAGCACTTTAAGCAATCTGAGCACTTTAAGTTATATATTTTTTAGATGAAATGTTCACTGCACTATTTAAGATTTATGGATATTTTATATCATAATTCTTTAATTTTGAAAATCAGCATATAATTAGTCACATAAGGCTATTAGTATAACTGTGATTATTAGTGGAGCGTGACACAATTGTATATAATATTGATTGGAGCTGCACATGAATATTGGTATGTGTATAGTGTAGGCAAACCACAAGAATATTATTTATTTATTGATTGATTTATAGTTTAAAATTGGTTTCAATACACCATAGTAGCTCACAAGCACTGCATATACAAAGATATGAGAATATAATGCAATTTATGCATTTCAACGACAATACACTCTGTCGTCCTTGGGGTGAACCTGAATTTTACCAGCTCCACAAAATTTGGCCCCTCAAAAATCATCTTAACCACAAATGTTCAGATGTGTATACTCCCCAGCAAGACAACTGTGTTGATGAATCCCTCATTGGTTTTTCTGGCTGCCTTGCATTCAAACAATTTCTCCCCAGCAAGCGTGCCAGATATGGGGTAAAAATGTATAAGACCTGTGAGAGGGCAACAGGCTATACATGTAACTTTTGAATTTATGAGGGAAAAGATCCCCCGGATGCCCAGACTACATGATGAGCAGTAGCAAGATAGTTTAGGACTTGGTGTTTTTCCATATGGGGTTCCACTTATATGTGGACAATTTTTATACAAGCGTGCCACTATTAGACATTTATACAATCTTGGAATTGGTGAATGTGGCACCGTGCGACCTAATCACCAGGGCTTCCGGCTTTCTAAGACGAGTATTTAAAAGCTGTTAGGGGGAAACACTAGTGATTAGGTCGCATGGTGCCACATGCAGCCTGCTTGAAAAATTATTAATTGCTCGCAATGAGGTGGAAGGACAAACTGGATGTTTTCATCCTGTCTTCTATTCACACAGACACGACCATCCAAATTTCCATGGCAGCTGGTGTTGTTGAGAAGCCCCTTTCTGTCCACAACTATTACCTTACCCAACTATTACCTTACCATGGGAGGGGTGGACTTCAATGACCAGATGATGAAACCATACTTAGTTTTCCCAAAAAGTCAGATGCTGGTACAAAAAAGTGTCTGTTTAGCGAATCCTTCCTAAAATTCCAGGAAGAGATCATCACTAGAGATGAGCGAATCGAAGTATCCGAAGTGGAATTCGAGTCGAATATCTGAAAAATTTCGATTTGTGCCGAATCCGAAAAATAGCCTAATTCGGACGCGCGAATCGAAATTTTTCAGAAAATGGCGGCTGACATGTGCGGCGACGGAGCGGGGATGTCTGGGAAGGCGTGCAGACAAGGCGCGCTGACCCATAATGCATGCCTCAACTACATGTGATCGCATCAGCCTATCAGCAGCCAGCCAGCCAGCACTGTGTAATGGTCGAGCTATAAATAGCGGCCATTTTGGAATTCTTCATTTGCCTGCAGTTATTGAACAGAGGCAGACCGCTCTGTACTAGGGACAGGGACAGAGTTAGGGCCACAGAAACGATAATTGGGGACAGAGAAAAGTTACTTAGGGACAGAGAACCATTACTCAGGGACACAGACTTGTTAATGAGGGCCACAGAATCGTTATTTAGGGACAAAGAAACGCTAGTTAGGGCCACAGAATTCATAATCAGGGACAGACAGAATTGTTACTCAGTGCCAGAGAATTGTTACTTAGGGCCACAGAAACGTTATTAGGGCCACAGAATTGTTACTCAGGGACAGACAGAATTGTTACTGAGTGCCAGAGAATTGTTACTCAGGGACAGACAGAATTGTTACTGAGTGCCAGAGAATTGTTACTTAGGGCCACAGAAACTTTAATTAGGGCCACAGAATTTTTACTCAGGGACAGACAGAATTGTTACTCAGTGCCAGAGAATTGTTACTCAGGGACAGACAGAATTGTTACTGAGTGCCAGAGAATTGTTACTCAGGGCCACAGAAACTTTACTTAGGGCCACAGAATTTTTACTCAGGGACAGACAGAATTGTTACTGAGTGCCAGAGAATTGTTACTCAGGGACAGACAGAATTGTTACTGAGTGCCAGAGAATTGTTACTTAGGGCCACAGAAACTTTACTTAGGGCCACAGAATTGTTACTCGCACAGACACAGAATTGTTACTCGCACAGACACAGAATTGTTACTGAAGGCCACAGAACTGTTACTTAGGGCCACAGAATTGTTACTCGCACAGACACAGAATTGTTACTCGCACAGACACAGAACTGTTACTGAGGGCCACAGAACTGTTACTTAGGGACAAAGAAACGCTAGTTAGGGCCACAGAATTCATACTCAGGGACAGACAGAATTGTTACAGAGTGCCAGAGAATTGTTACTCAGGGACAGACAGAATTGTTACGGAGTGCCAGAGAATTGTTACTTAGGGCCACAGAAACTTTAATTAGGGCCACAGAATTTTTACTCAGGGACAGACAGAATTGTTACTGAGTGCCAGAGAATTGTTACTCAGGGACAGACAGAATTGTTACCGAGTGCCAGAGAATTGTTACTCAGGGACAGACAGAATTGTTAATGAGTGCCAGAGAATTGTTACTTAGGGCCACAGAAACTTTAATTAGGGCCACAGAATTTTTACTCAGGGACAGACAGAATTGTTACTGAGTGCCAGAGAATTGTTACTCAGGGACAGACAGAATTGTTACCGAGTGCCAGAGAATTGTTACTCAGGGACAGACAGAATTGTTACTGAGTGCCAGAGAATTGTTACTTAGGGCCACAGAAACTTTAATTAGGGCCACAGAATTTTTACTCAGGGACAGACAGAATTGTTACTGAGTGCCAGAGAATTGTTACTCAGGGACAGAGAGAATTGTTACTGAGTGCCAGAGAATTGTTACTTAGGGCCACAGAAACTTTAATTAGGGCCACAGAATTTTTACTCAGGGACAGACAGAATTGTTACTGAGTGCCAGAGAATTGTTACTCAGGGACAGACAGAATTGTTACGGAGTGCCAGAGAATTGTTACTTAGGGCCACAGAAACTTTAATTAGGGCCACAGAATTTTTACTCAGGGACAGACAGAATTGTTACTGAGTGCCAGAGAATTGTTACTCAGGGACAGACAGAATTGTTACGGAGTGCCAGAGAATTGTTACTCAGGGCCACAGAAACTTTACTTAGGGCCACAGAAATTTTACTCAGGGACAGACAGAATTGTTACTGAGTGCCAGAGAATTGTTACTCAGGGACAGACAGAATTGTTACCGAGTGCCAGAGAATTGTTACTCAGGGACAGACAGAATTGTTACTGAGTGCCAGAGAATTGTTACTTAGGGCCACAGAAACTTTAATTAGGGCCACAGAATTTTTACTCAGGGACAGACAGAATTGTTACTGAGTGCCAGAGAATTGTTACTCAGGGACAGACAGAATTGTTACGGAGTGCCAGAGAATTGTTACTCAGGGCCACAGAAACTTTACTTAGGGCCAGAGAATTTTTACTCAGGGACAGACAGAATTGTTACTGAGTGCCAGAGAATTGTTACTCAGGGACAGACAGAATTGTTACGGAGTGCCAGATAATTGTTACTCAGGGCCCCAGAAACTTTTTTTAGGGCCACAGAATTTTTACTCAGGGACAGACAGAATTGTTACTGAGTGCCAGAGAATTGTTACTCAGGGACAGACAGAATTGTTACTGAGTGCCAGAGAATTGTTACTTAGGGCCACAGAAACTTTACTTAGGGCCACAGAATTGTTACTCGCACAGACACAGAATTGTTACTCGCACAGACACAGAACTGTTACTGAGGGCCACAGAACTGTTACTTAGGGACAAAGAAACGCTAGTTAGGGCCACAGAATTCATACTCAGGGACAGACAGAATTGTTACAGAGTGCCAGAGAATTGTTACTCAGGGACAGACAGAATTGTTACGGAGTGCCAGAGAATTGTTACTCAGGGACAGACAGAATTGTTACTGAGTGCCAGAGAATTGTTACTTAGGGCCACAGAAACTTTAATTAGGGCCACAGAATTTTTACTCAGGGACAGACAGAATTGTTACTGAGTGCCAGAGAATTGTTACTCAGGGACAGACAGAATTGTTACCGAGTGCCAGAGAATTGTTACTCAGGGACAGACAGAATTGTTAATGAGTGCCAGAGAATTGTTACTTAGGGCCACAGAAACTTTAATTAGGGCCACAGAATTTTTACTCAGGGACAGACAGAATTGTTACTGAGTGCCAGAGAATTGTTACTCAGGGACAGACAGAATTGTTACGGAGTGCCAGAGAATTGTTACTCAGGGACAGACAGAATTGTTACTGAGTGCCAGAGAATTGTTACTTAGGGCCACAGAAACTTTAATTAGGGCCACAGAATTTTTACTCAGGGACAGACAGAATTGTTACTGAGTGCCAGAGAATTGTTACTCAGGGACAGAGAGAATTGTTACTGAGTGCCAGAGAATTGTTACTTAGGGCCACAGAAACTTTAATTAGGGCCACAGAATTTTTACTCAGGGACAGACAGAATTGTTACTGAGTGCCAGAGAATTGTTACTCAGGGACAGACAGAATTGTTACGGAGTGCCAGAGAATTGTTACTTAGGGCCACAGAAACTTTAATTAGGGCCACAGAATTTTTACTCAGGGACAGACAGAATTGTTACTGAGTGCCAGAGAATTGTTACTCAGGGACAGACAGAATTGTTACGGAGTGCCAGAGAATTGTTACTCAGGGCCACAGAAACTTTACTTAGGGCCACAGAATTTTTACTCAGGGACAGACAGAATTGTTACTGAGTGCCAGAGAATTGTTACTCAGGGACAGACAGAATTGTTACTGAGTGCCAGAGAATTGTTACTCAGGGACAGACAGAATTGTTACTGAGTGCCAGATAATAGTTACTCAGGGCCCCAGAAACTTTACTTAGGGCCACAGAATTTTTACTCAGGGACAGACAGAATTGTTACTGAGTGCCAGAGAATTGTTACTCAGGGACAGACAGAATTGTTACTGAGTGCCAGAGAATTGTTACTTAGGGCCACAGAAACTTTAATTAGGGCCACAGAATTTTTACTCAGGGACAGACAGAATTGTTACTGAGTGCCAGAGAATTGTTACTCAGGGACAGACAGAATTGTTACGGAGTGCCAGAGAATTGTTACTCAGGGACAGACAGAATTGTTACTGAGTGCCAGAGAATTGTTACTTAGGGCCACAGAAACTTTAATTAGGGCCACAGAATTTTTACTCAGGGACAGACAGAATTGTTACTGAGTGCCAGAGAATTGTTACTCAGGGACAGACAGAATTGTTACGGAGTGCCAGAGAATTGTTACTCAGGGCCACAGAAACTTTACTTAGGGCCACAGAATTTTTACTCAGGGACAGACAGAATTGTTACTGAGTGCCAGAGAATTGTTACTCAGGGACAGACAGAATTGTTACTGAGTGCCAGAGAATTGTTACTCAGGGACAGACAGAATTGTTACTGAGTGCCAGATAATTGTTACTCAGGGCCCCAGAAACTTTACTTAGGGCCACAGAATTTTTACTCAGGGACAGACAGAATTGTTACTGAGTGCCAGAGAATTGTTACTCAGGGACAGACAGAATTGTTACTGAGTGCCAGAGAATTGTTACTTAGGGCCACAGAAACTTTAATTAGGGCCACAGAATTTTTACTCAGGGACAGACAGAATTGTTACTGAGTGCCAGAGAATTGTTACTCAGGGACAGACAGAATTGTTACGGAGTGCCAGAGAATTGTTACTCAGGGACAGACAGAATTGTTACTGAGTGCCAGAGAATTGTTACTTAGGGCCACAGAAACTTTAATTAGGGCCACAGAATTTTTACTCAGGGACAGACAGAATTGTTACTGAGTGCCAGAGAATTGTTACTCAGGGACAGACAGAATTGTTACCGAGTGCCAGAGAATTGTTACTCAGGGACAGACAGAATTGTTACTGAGTGCCAGAGAATTGTTACTTAGGGCCACAGAAACTTTAATTAGGGCCACAGAATTTTTACTCAGGGACAGACAGAATTGTTACGGAGTGCCAGAGAATTGTTACTCAGGGACAGACAGAATTGTTACTGAGTGCCAGAGAATTGTTACTCAGGGCCACAGAAACTTTACTTAGGGCCACAGAATTTTTACTCAGGGACAGACAGAATTGTTACTGAGTGCCAGAGAATTGTTACTCAGGGACAGACAGAATTGTTACGGAGTGCCAGAGAATTGTTACTCAGGGACAGACAGAATTGTTACTGAGTGCCAGAGAATTGTTACTTAGGGCCACAGAAACTTTAATTAGGGCCACAGAATTTTTACTCAGGGACAGACAGAATTGTTACTGAGTGCCAGAGTATTGTTACTCAGGGACAGACAGAATTGTTACCGAGTGCCAGAGAATTGTTACTCAGGGACAGACAGAATTGTTACTGAGTGCCAGAGAATTGTTACTTAGGGCCACAGAAACTTTAATTAGGGCCACAGAATTTTTACTCAGGGACAGACAGAATTGTTACTGAGTGCCAGAGAATTGTTACTCAGGGACAGACAGAATTGTTACCGAGTGCCAGAGAATTGTTACTCAGGGACAGACAGAATTGTTACTGAGTGCCAGAGAATTGTTACTTAGGGCCACAGAAACTTTAATTAGGGCCACAGAATTTTTACTCAGGGACAGACAGAATTGTTACTGAGTGCCAGAGAATTGTTACTCAGGGACAGACAGAATTGTTACCGAGTGCCAGAGAATTGTTACTCAGGGACAGACAGAATTGTTACTGAGTGCCAGAGAATTGTTACTTAGGGCCACAGAAACTTTAATTAGGGCCACAGAATTTTTACTCAGGGACAGACAGAATTGTTACGGAGTGCCAGAGAATTGTTACTCAGGGACAGACAGAATTGTTACGGAGTGCCAGAGAATTGTTACTCAGGGCCACAGAAACTTTACTTAGGGCCACAGAATTTTTACTCAGGGACAGACAGAATTGTTACTGAGTGCCAGAGAATTGTTACTCAGGGACAGACAGAATTGTTACGGAGTGCCAGAGAATTGTTACTCAGGGACAGACAGAATTGTTACTGAGTGCCAGAGAATTGTTACTTAGGGCCACAGAAACTTTAATTAGGGCCACAGAATTTTTACTCAGGGACAGACAGAATTGTTACTGAGTGCCAGAGAATTGTTACTCAGGGACAGACAGAATTGTTACCGAGTGCCAGAGAATTGTTACTCAGGGACAGACAGAATTGTTACTGAGTGCCAGAGAATTGTTACTTAGGGCCACAGAAACTTTAATTAGGGCCACAGAATTTTTACTCAGGGACAGACAGAATTGTTACTGAGTGCCAGAGAATTGTTACTCAGGGACAGACAGAATTGTTACGGAGTGCCAGAGAATTGTTACTCAGGGCCACAGAAACTTTACTTAGGGCCAGAGAATTTTTACTCAGGGACAGACAGAATTGTTACTGAGTGCCAGAGAATTGTTACTCAGGGACAGACAGAATTGTTACGGAGTGCCAGATAATTGTTACTCAGGGCCCCAGAAACTTTACTTAGGGCCACAGAATTTTTACTCAGGGACAGACAGAATTGTTACTGAGTGCCAGAGAATTGTTACTCAGGGACAGACAGAATTGTTACTGAGTGCCAGAGAATTGTTACTTAGGGCCACAGAAACTTTACTTAGGGCCACAGAATTGTTTCTCGCACAGACACAGAATTGTTACTCGCACAGACACAGAATTGTTACTGAGGGCCACAGAACTGTTACTTGGGGCCACAGAAACGTTAATCAGGGACACAGAATTGTTACTGAGGGCCACAGAACTGTTACTTAGGGCCACAGAATTGTTACTCGCACAGACACAGAATTGTTACTCAGGGACACAGAATTGTTACTCAGGGACACATAATCGTTTAATTAAAGAGTATGTCAGACAACATGCAGAGGAGTGGCAGAGGAGGCAATGTTTTAGGAGCGAGCAGACGTGGCAGCAGAGGAAGGGGTCGAGGCAGCACTATTCGCAGCCAGAGGCCAGTGCTCCCGGTGTCATCCAGCGGTCGTGTCTCCACCGACAACCCTGCCGTCGTCGATTGGTTGGCTCGGTCGTCTTCCTCTTCCCAGGTCACCTCTGACACCTACAGCCAACGGTCGGTGGGTACGTCAGACACAACCGTTAGTTGGCATGGCCCGGGACCAAGCCCACTGAAATCACGTGTCCTCTACCTGCCCCTGTCCTTTGGTGTTCCCTCACCAAGCGAAGTATCGCATGCTGTGGGCTCAGCCCCACTGTACAGTGAGGAAGAGCTAACAGAGGGCGGTCAGGAACGGGGGCAGACATCCGCCTTTTCAGCAGCCAGGCGAAGAAGTAGTGGCGAGGAGAGTGGCTCGGTAGCCGGTCTAGAGACAGGTCTGTCTCCTGACCCAGACGCAGCCGAGGGGGCTAGTAGTGAGGCGGAGACCCTACTTGATGATGAGGAGGTTGATCGCACTTGGCAGCCTCGTCGTCATCAGGCAATTTCTTCCGCATCATCAGGAGAAGAGGGTGGCAGCTTGGCAGCGAGCAAAACAGTCGGTGGGTTGCCCAGGAGACAGCAGCAGGGTCGCAGCAGTGTCAGTGGAGCCAAACGGCCACGGAGTAGAGCACCAGCTCCACTGCAGCCTACCACCACGGCCAGTAGTGGTGCCGGTGTGCACGGAGGAAGCAGCAGTCAGCCAGTGAGGAGTATCGGGGGCAAAGTTTCCTACTCGGCGGTGTGGCAATTTTTCGTCAAGCCGCCCGAGGAAGTAAACGTAGCCGTATGTCGACTATGTGGCCAGAAAGTCAAGCGTGGCCAGGGGGCCCATGTTGGGACTACAGCGTTGCGGCAGCATATGCAGCGTCGCCATTTGGTGGCCTGGGAAAACCGTGATAAAGATACGGCGGTTCTGCCCGCCCCAGCCCCCGCTCCATCACCCGCTCCGTTACTTGCTCCGTCACCCGACGTCAATCGCCCTCCATCAGCCAGTCAAGGCTCCAACACCTCTGCTGAGGGGAGTTGTCGCTCGTTGGCATCTTCCGCTCGTTCAGATGCTCCTTCTCCTGCTACTCCTCTTCACGGATTCCGTCAGCAGTCTTTCTTGGAATCCGTTTCCAAGAGACAACAGTTTGCGAGCACGCACCCGACGGTGCAAAAGCTGAACGTCCTCCTGTCCAAGTTGCTGGTGCTGCAGTCCCTCCCTTTCCAAGTGGTGGACTCAGCACCTTTCAGAGAAATGATGGCTTGTGCCGCGCCGCGGTGGAGAGTGCCAAGCCGTCATTTCTTCGCCAAAAAGGCAGTGCCAGCCCTGCATTCACATGTAGAAGACATGGTGGGCCAGTCTTTGAGCATGTCGGTCTCTGCCAAAGTGCACGGCAGCGCCGACGTGTGGAGCTGTAACTACGGTCAGGGACAGTACATGTCATTTACGGCCCACTGGGTGAACGTGGTGCCGTCACAGCCGCACCAGCAACTTGGACAGGTCACGCCGCTTTTGCCTCCACGTTTGCACGTCCTTGGTCCGGCAAAGATGTCCGCCTCTACCACCTCTTCTTCCGCCGTGTCCTCAGCCGCCACCCCCGTGCCAAGTCCCATTACCCGACCGGCATATCACATGTGCAGGGCGCAACGGTGTCACGCTGTTCTGCACCTGGTATGCCTTGGCGAACGTAGTCACACAGGGGAGGAACTTCTGAGTGTAATGAACAGAGAAATCGACAGATGGCTGTCTCCGCGCAAACTGAAAATCGGAACCATGTTGACCGACAACGGAAAGAACATGGTGTCTGCTCTGCGTCAAGGAAGGTTGTGCCATGCGCCATGCATGGCTCACGTGTTCAATCTGGTTGTCAAGCGGTTCTTAAAATCCACCATCCCACTGCAAGACATCCTTAAAATGTCACGTAAACTTTGCATGCATTTCAGCCATTCCTACACCGCAAAGCATACCCTCCTTGAGCTGCAGCGGCAGAACGGAATTCCACAGCATCGCCTGATCTGCGACGTTGCAACAAGGTGGAATTCAACCCTACACATGTTAGACCGCCTTTACGAACAGAGAAAGGCCATCACCGATTTCCTGATGTTACAAGCGGATAAAGGTACTCCCCTGTGTAACTTAGATGTCAGCCATTGGCAGCTCATGCGTGACACCTGCCGCTTGCTCAGGCCCTTTGAGGAGGCCACGCTATTCGTGAGTCGGCAGGACTATGGGATGAACGACATCATTCCTCTGTTGCACGTCCTTGAACAAATGCTGTTAACAATGGCTGGTCAGGGTGCGGTAGACGTGGCGCACAGATCTCAACGCCACATGACCCCTGTGGGGGCAGGACAGGAAGAAGAGGAGGAGGTAGAGGAGGACATTTGTGCTCAGGAATTATTGAGTGAAATGGGTGGTTTTTCCACTCAGCGGACAGGAGTGGAGGAGCAGGAGCATCTGGTAGAGGAGGAGGAGGAGGAGACAGAGGACCCAGACGCACCGTGGCAGTATGCTGTGGAGATGGAGGCAGGGAGTCCCTCGCATTCCTTGGCACAAATGGCCCATAGCATGCTCGCTTGCTTGCGTAGCGACAGCCGAATAATAACCATCAGACAGAGGGATGACTTTTGGCTGTCCACCTTGTTGGACCCTCGCTACCGTTCCAAAATGGTGGCCTTTTTCACACCTGCTGAGAGGGAGGCCAAAATAACGTACTATAAAAACCACCTATGTAGTCAGTTGGTCTCTGCCTTTGTGCGCCAACGTCCATCCTCAGACACTGTGGGCCCTGTGCGCTCGCGTTCCGCTGCCATGGCAGCAGGGGAGGGGTGGGGTGGTAGGAGCAGTGGCAGCTCCACCAGCAGCAGCTGCCTCAGTCTGCAGTCGATGATGAGTAGCTTTCTTCACCAGCGCAGTGAGGAAACTACTAACCAGCTGCAGCAGCAGCAGCAGCATCAGGTGGACCTGGAGCAGGACCTCAAACAACAGGCTTAGGCCTACTTGGACAGCACCCTGCCAACCGAGGTAGACAATCCCCTTGACTACTGGGCAACGAAACTTGACCTTTGGCCCCAACTAGCTGAATTTGCCCTTGAAAGGCTGTCATGCCCAGCCAGTAGCGTGGCATCGGAGCGCGTGTTTAGTGCGGCAGGAGGTATTGTAACTCCGCGGAGGACACGACTGTCCACCCAAAGTGTGGAGAGACTCACGTTTGTGAAAATGAATCAGGCGTGGATTAGTCTGGATTTCAAACCACCAGTTCCTGACACAACTGACTAAATCCGCCATGAATCATGCCTCAAACATGTGCCACTTTGAGGTCTCCTCACACACTGCTGGTGTGTAGAATATTTTGACATAGGGTGCTGGTAGATTATGGGCCTCCTATAGCTGCTGCCAGGCCCCTAATCTGCCATAGGCCCCTATATACCGCTTCCTCATGCTGCTGCCAGGTCCAGAGTCTCTCATGCCATGTGCCACTTTCAGGTCTCCTCACACTGCTGGTGTGTTGAATTTTTTGACATAGGGTGCTGGCAGATTATGGGCCTCCCATAGCTGCTGCCAGGCCCCTAATCTGCCATGGGCCCCTATATACCGCCTCCTCATGCTGCTGCCAGGTCCACAGTGTCTCATGCCATGTGCCACTTTCAGGTCTCCTCACACTGCTGGTGTGTTGAATTTTTTTACATAGGGTGCTGGCAGATTATGGGCCTCCTATAGCTGCTGCCAGGCCCCTAATCTGCCATAGGCCCCTATATACCGCTTCCTCATGCTGCTGCCAGGTCCAGAGTCTGTCATGGGTCCCTGTACGGCCTCCCATTGCTGCTGTCTCCATCGCCACACTCTGCCATGTGCCACTTTCAGGTCTCCTCACACACTGCTGGTGTGTAGAATTTTTTGACATAGGGTGCTGGCAGATTATGGGCCTCCCATTGCTGCTGCCAGGCCCCTAATCTGCCATAGGCCCCTATATACCGCTTCCTCATGCTGCTGCCAGGTCCAGAGTCTCTCATGCCATGTGCCACTTTCAGGTCTCCTCACACTGCTGGTGTGTAGAATTTTTTGACATAGGGTGCTGGCAGATTAAGGGCCTCCCATAGCTGCTGCCAGGCCCCTAATCTGCCATAGGCCCCTATATACCGCCTCCTCATGCTGCTGCCAGGTCCAGAGTCTGTCATGGGTCCCTGTACGGCCTCCCATTGCTGCTGTCTCCATCGCCACACTCTGCCATGTGCCACTTTCAGGTCTCCTCACACTGCTGGTGTGTTGAATTTTTTGACATAGGGTGCTGGCAGATTATGGGCCTCCTATAGCTGCTGCCAGGCCCCTAATCTGCCATGGGCCCCTATATACCGCCTCCTCATGCTGCTGCAAGGTCCAGAGTCTGTCATGGGTCCCTGTACGGCCTCCCATTGCTGCTGTCTCCATCGCCACACTCTGCCATGTGCCACTTTCAGGTCTCCTCACACTGCTGGTGTGTTGAATTTTTTGACATAGGGTGCTGGCAGATTATGGGCCTCCCATAGCTGCTGCCAGGCCCCTAATCTGCCATGGGCCCCTATATACCGCCTCCTCATGCTGCTGCCAGGTCCACAGTGTCTCATGCCATGTGCCACTTTCAGGTCTCCTCACACTGCTGGTGTGTTGAATTTTTTTACATAGGGTGCTGGCAGATTATGGGCCTCCTATAGCTGCTGCCAGGCCCCTAATCTGCCATAGGCCCCTATATACCGCTTCCTCATGCTGCTGCCAGGTCCAGAGTCTGTCATGGGTCCCTGTACGGCCTCCCATTGCTGCTGTCTCCATCGCCACACTCTGCCATGTGCCACTTTCAGGTCTCCTCACACACTGCTGGTGTGTAGAATTTTTTGACATAGGGTGCTGGCAGATTATGGGCCTCCCATTGCTGCTGCCAGGCCCCTAATCTGCCATAGGCCCCTATATACCGCTTCCTCATGCTGCTGCCAGGTCCAGAGTCTCTCATGCCATGTGCCACTTTCAGGTCTCCTCACACTGCTGGTGTGTAGAATTTTTTGACATAGGGTGCTGGCAGATTAAGGGCCTCCCATAGCTGCTGCCAGGCCCCTAATCTGCCATAGGCCCCTATATACCGCCTCCTCATGCTGCTGCCAGGTCCAGAGTCTGTCATGGGTCCCTGTACGGCCTCCCATTGCTGCTGTCTCCATCGCCACACTCTGCCATGTGCCACTTTCAGGTCTCCTCACACTGCTGGTGTGTTGAATTTTTTTACATAGGGTGCTGGCAGATTATGGGCCTCCTATAGCTGCTGCCAGGCCCCTAATCTGCCATGGGCCCCTATATACCGCCTCCTCATGCTGCTGCCAGGTCCAGAGTCTGTCATGGGTCCCTGTACGGCCTCCCATTGCTGCTGTCTCCATCGCCACACTCTGCCATGTGCCACTTTCAGGTCTCCTCACACTGTTGGTGTGTTGAATTTTTTGACATAGGGTGCTGGCAGATTATGGGCCTCCTATAGCTGCTGCCAGGCCCCTAATCTGCCATAGGCCCCTATATACCGCTTCCTCATGCTGCTGCCAGGTCCAGAGTCTCTCATGCCATGTGCCACTTTCAGGTCTCCTCACACACTGCTGGTGTGTAGAATTTTTTGACATATGGTGCTGGCAGATTAAGGGCCTCCCATAGCTGCTGCCAGGCCCCTAATCTGCCATAGGCCCCTATATACCGCCTCCTCATGCTGCTGCCAGGTCCAGAGTCTGTCATGGGTCCCTGTACGGCCTCCCATTGCTGCTGTCTCCATCGCCACACTCTGCCATGTGCCACTTTCAGGTCTCCTCACACTGCTGGTGTGTTGAATTTTTTGACATAGGGTGCTGGCAGATTATGGGCCTCCTATAGCTGCTGCCAGGCCCCTAATCTGCCATAGGCCCCTATATACCGCTTCCTCATGCTGCTGCCAGGTCCAGAGTCTGTCATGGGTCCCTGTACGGCCTCCCATTGCTGCTGTCTCCATCGCCACACTCTGCCATGTGCCACTTTCAGGTCTCCTCACACTGCTGGTGTGTTGAATTTTTTGACATAGGGTGCTGGCAGATTATGGGCCTCCTATAGCTTCTGCCAGGCCCCTAATCTGCCATAGGCCCCTATATACCGCTTCCTCATGCTGCTGCCAGGTCCAGAGTCTCTCATGCCATGTGCCACTTTCAGGTCTCCTCACACACTGCTGGTGTGTAGAATTTTTTGACATAGGGTGCTGGCAGATTAAGGGCCTCCCATAGCTGCTGCCAGGCCCCTAATCTGCCATAGGCCCCTATATACCGCCTCCTCATGCTGCTGCCAGGTCCAGAGTCTGTCATGGGTCCCTGTACGGCCTCCCATTGCTGCTGTCTCCATCGCCACACTCTGCCATGTGCCACTTTCAGGTCTCCTCACACTGCTGGTGTGTTGAATTTTTTGACATAGGGTGCTGGCAGATTATGGGCCTCCTATAGCTGCTGCCAGGCCCCTAATCTGCCATGGGCCCCTATATACCGCCTCCTCATGCTGCTGCCAGGTCCAGAGTCTGTCATGGGTCCCTGTACGGCCTCCCATTGCTGCTGTCTCCATCGCCACACTCTGCCATGTGCCACTTTCAGGTCTCCTCACACACTGCTGGTGTGTAGAATTTTTTGACATAGGGTGCTGGCAGATTAAGGGCCTCCCATAGCTGCTGCCAGGCCCCTAATCTGCCATAGGCCCCTATATACCGCCTCCTCATGCTGCTGCCAGGTCCAGAGTCTGTCATGGGTCCCTGTACGGCCTCCCATTGCTGCTGTCTCCATCGCCACACTCTGCCATGTGCCACTTTCAGGTCTCCTCACACTGCTGGTGTGTTGAATTTTTTGACATAGGGTGCTGGCAGATTATGGGCCTCCTATAGCTGCTGCCAGGCCCCTAATCTGCCATGGGCCCCTATATACCGCCTCCTCATGCTGCTGCCAGGTCCAGAGTCTGTCATGGGTCCCTGTACGGCCTCCCATTGCTGCTGTCTCCATCGCCACACTCTGCCATGTGCCACTTTCAGGTCTCCTCACACTGCTGGTGTGTTGAATTTTTTGACATAGGGTGCTGGCAGATTATGGGCCTCCTATAGCTGCTGCCAGGCCCCTAATCTGCCATAGGCCCCTATATACCGCTTCCTCATGCTGCTGCCAGGTCCAGAGTTTCTCATGCCATGTGCCACTTTCAGGTCTCCTCACACTGCTGGTGTGTTGAATTTTTTGACATAGGGTGCTGGCAGATTATGGGCCTCCCATAGCTGCTGCCAGGCCCCTAATCTGCCATGGGCCCCTATATACCGCCTCCTCATGCTGCTGCCAGGTCCACAGTGTCTCATGCCATGTGCCACTTTCAGGTCTCCTCACACTGCTGGTGTGTTGAATTTTTTTACATAGGGTGCTGGCAGATTATGGGCCTCCTATAGCTGCTGCCAGGCCCCTAATTTGCCATAGGCCCCTATATACCGCCTCCCCATGCTGCTGCCAGGTCCAGAGTCTCTCATGCCATGTGCCACTTTCAGGTCTCCTCACACTGCTGGTGTGTAGAATTTTTTGACATAGGGTGCTGGCAGATTAAGGGCCTCCCATAGCTGCTGCCAGGCCCCTAATCTGCCATAGGCCCCTATATACCGCCTCCTCATGCTGCTGCCAGGTCCAGAGTCTGTCATGGGTCCCTGTACGGCCTCCCATTGCTGCTGTCTCCATCGCCACACTCTGCCATGTGCCACTTTCAGGTCTCCTCACACACTGCTGGTGTGTAGAATTTTTTGACATAGGGTGCTGGCAGATTAAGGGCCTCCCATAGCTGCTGCCAGGCCCCTAATCTGCCATAGGCCCCTATATACCGCCTCCTCATGCTGCTGCCAGGTCCAGAGTCTGTCATGGGTCCCTGTACGGCCTCCCATTGCTGCTGTCTCCATCGCCACACTCTGCCATGTGCCACTTTCAGGTCTCCTCACACACTGCTGGTGTGTTGAATTTTTTGACATAGGGTGCTGGCAGATTATGGGCCTCCTATAGCTGCTGCCAGGCCCCTAATCTGCCATAGGCCCCTATATACCGCTTCCTCATGCTGCTGCCAGGTCCAGAGTCTCTCATGCCATGTGCCACTTTCAGGTCTCCTCACACTGCTGGTGTGTAGAATTTTTTTGACATAGGGTGCTGGCAGATTATGGGCCTCCTATAGCTGCTGCCAGGCCCCTAATCTGCCATAGGCCCCTATATACCGCCTCCTCATGCTGCTGCCAGGTCCAGAGTCTGTCATGGGTCCCTGTACGGCCTCCCATTGCTGCTGTCTCCATCGCCACACTCTGCCATGTGCCACTTTCAGGTCTCCTCACACACTGCTGGTGTGTTGAATTTTTTGACATAGGGTGCTGGCAGATTATGGGCCTCCTATAGCTGCTGCCAGGCCCCTAATCTGCCATAGGCCCCTATATACCGCTTCCTCATGCTGCTGCCAGGTCCAGAGTCTCTCATGCCATGTGCCACTTTCAGGTCTCCTCACACTGCTGGTGTGTAGAATTTTTTTGACATAGGGTGCTGGCAGATTATGGGCCTCCTATAGCTGCTGCCAGGCCCCTAATCTGCCATAGGCCCCTATATACCGCCTCCTCATGCTGCTGCCAGGTCCAGAGTCTGTCATGGGTCCCTGTACGGCCTCCCATTGCTGCTGTCTCCATCGCCACACTCTGCCATGTGCCACTTTCAGGTCTCCTCACACACTGCTGGTGTGTATAATTTTTTGACATAGGGTGCTGGCAGATTACGGGCCTCCCATAGCTGCTGCCAGGCCCCTAATCTGCCATGGGCCCCTATACCGACTCCTCATGCTGTGACGTTGCAACAAGGTGGAATTCAACCCTACATATGTTAGACCGCCTTTACGAACAGCAAAAGGCCATCACAGATTTCCTGATGTTAAAAGCGGATAAAGGTATTCCCTGTGTAACTTAGATGTCAGCCATTGGCAGCTCATGCGTGACACCTGCGCTTGCTCAGGCCCTTTGAGGAGGCCACGCTATTCGTGAGTCGGCAGGACTATGGGATGAACGACGTCATTCCTCTGTTGCACGTCCTGGAACAAATGCTGTTAACAATGGCTGGTCAGGGTGCGGTAGACGTGGCGCACAGATCTCAACGCCACATGACCCCTGTGGGGGCAGGACAGGAAGAAGAGGAGGAGGTAGAGGAGGACATTGGTGCTCAGGAATTATTGAGTGAAATGGGTGGTTTTTCCACTCAGCGGACAGGAGTGGAGGAGCAGGAGCATCTGGTAGAGGAGGAGGAGGAGGAGGAGGAGACAGAGGACCCAGACGCACCGTGGCAGTATGCTGTGGAGATGGAGGCAGGGAGTCCCTCGCATTCCTTGGCACAAATGGCCCATAGCATGCTCGGTTGCTTGCGTAGCGACAGCCGAATAATAACCATCAGACAGAGGGATGACTTTTGGCTGTCCACCTTGTTGGACCCTCGCTACCGTTCCAAAATGGTGGCCTTTTTCACACCTGCTGAGAGGGAGGCCAAAATAACGTACTATAAAAACCACCTATGTAGTCAGCTGGTCTCTGCCTGTCTGCGCCAACGTCCATCCTCAGACACTGTGGGCCCTGTGCGCTCGCGTTCCGCTGCCATGGCAGCAGGGGAGGGGTGGGGTGGTAGGAGCAGTGGCAGCTCCACCAGCAGCGGCTGCCTCAGTCTGCAGTCGATGATGAGTAGCTTTCTTCACCAGCGCAGTGAGGAAACTACTAACCAGCCGCAGCAGCAGCAGCAGCAGAAGCATCAGGTGGACCTGGAGCAGGACCTCAAACAACAGGCTTAGGCCTACTTGGACAGCACCCTGCCAACCGAGGTAGACAATCCCCTTGACTACTGGGCAACGAAACTTGACCTTTGGCCCCAACTAGCTGAATTTGCCCTTGAAAGGCTGTCATGCCCGGCCAGTAGCGTGGCATCGGAGCGCGTGTTTAGTGCGGCAGGAGGTATTGCAACTCCGCGGAGGACACGACTGTCCACCCAAAGTGTGGAGAGACTGACGTTTGTGAAAATGAATCAGGCGTGGATTAGTCTGGATTTCAAACCACCAGTTCCTGACACAACTGACTAAATCCGCCATGAATCATGCCCCAAACATGTGCCACTTTCAGGTCTCCTCACACTGCTGGTGTGTTCCATTTTTTGTCATAGGGTGCTGGCAGATTACAGGCCTCCCATAGCTGCTGCCAGGCCCCTAATCTGCCATGGGCCCCTATACCGCCTCCTCATGCTGCTGCCAAGTCCAGAGTCTCTCATGGGTCCCTGTACGGCCTCCCATTGCTGCTGTCTCCATCGCCACACTCTGCCATGTGCCACTTTCAGGTCTCCTCACACTGCTGGTGTATTCCATTTTTTGTCATAGGGTGCTGGCAGATTACGGGCCTCCCATAGCTGCTGCCAGGCCCCTAATCTGCCATGGGCCCCTATACCGCCTCCTCATGCTGCTGCCAGGTCCAGAGTGTGTCATGGGTCCCTGTACGGCCTCCCATTGCTGCTGTCTCCATCGCCACACTCTGCCATGTGCCACTTTCAGGTCTCCTCACACTGCTGGTGGGTTCCATTTTTTGTCATAGGGTGCTGGCAGATTACGGGCCTCCCATAGCTGCTGCCAGGCCCCTAATCTGCCATGGGCCCCCGTACCGACTCCTCATGCTGCTGCCAGGCCCGTAATCTGTCATGGGCCCCTGTTGTCGCTTGTTGGCATATTCCGCTCGTTCAGATGCTCCTTCTCCTGCTACTCCTCTTCACGGATTCCGTCAGCAGTCTTTCTTGGAATCCGTTTCCAAGAGACAACAGTTTGCGAGCACGCACCAGACGGTGCAGAAACTGAACGTCCTCCTGTCCAAGTTGCTGCTGCCAGGCTTGTAATCTGTCATGCGCCCCTGTACCGCCTCCTCATGCTGCTGCCAGGTCCAGAGTGTGTCATGGGCCCCCGTACCGACTCCAAATGCTGCTGCCAGGCCCGTAATCTGTCATGGGCCCCTGTACCGCCTCCCCATGCTGCTGCCAGGTCCAGATTGTGTCATGGGTCCCTGTACGGCCTCCCATTGCTGCTGCCAGGCCTGTAATCTGCCATGGGCCCCCCTACCGACTCCTCATGCTGCTGCCAGGCCCGTAATCTGCCATGGGCCCCTGTACCGCCTCCTCATGCTGCTGCCAGGTCCAGAGTGTGTCATGGGTCCCTGTACGGCCTCCCATTGCTGCTGTCTCTATCGCCACACTCTGCCATGTGCCACTTTCAGGTCTCCTCACACTGCTGGTGGTTTCCATTTTTGTCATAGGGTGCTGCATGGCCTCCCATTGCTGCTGCCTCCACCGCCACACTGTGGCTCCACACTCTGGTTTTGGCCCCGTGACTGGCCAAATGAGTGAAGTGTGCGGTGATTCTAAGATCGACGGCACTCATCTGCATGTCATACTGCCTGACAGTATTATTTCTCTTCCCCAGCAGACTCCAAGGGCATTTAAATTAAAGGTACAGTGTTCAGCACTAATATTAAGTCTCTCTGAAGCCTAGAAACACCCTTTTTTAAGTTAAATTCACAGCGAATATATTCGACTCGAATCGAATTTTTTCTACGAATTCGCCGAATCAGTCGAATCGAATTTTTGAATACTTCGCTCATCTCTAATCATCACAGCCATGTTGTATCCAGAAGTGTTGTGGCCTAAACCTCCAACACAGATGCAGTGAGCCAGCTGCATGAGAGGCATTTTCCTGATGCCATTTCTGGTACCCCAACCAAAAGGCACCCCAAAAACGATGCGTCTGTAGAGTTAGACAAGACACCCGCCTTTTTGTCCCTCCTGCCCTGGCCAACCGGGCCTCTGCCTTAAGGACTGCTTCCGTCGCTGCCATAATTAAAAAATTAAAAAAACAAAAATAGTTGTCGTTTTATCAATGTCGAGTTACTGTTTTACTGTTATGGTTTTATTGTTACTGTTTTATTGTTAACCATGGCTGTTTTCTTTGCAGGAAAGCCATTCAGCTGCGGCACCGATCTGTTTATTCTGACAGCAACAGGGTATCTGTGTGCGCAAGAGTTGACCCTGTGTCGGTATGAAAACAGTAGTTGCACTGTGCATGTGAGGTTTCTCCACGAATGTCAGATCGAGGGCAGTAACTCTAGCACTGGACCTCCTGTATACAGCTAAAGGTTAGCCTGTAAAGGCTTTTAAAGCATCACCTATGGATATAAAAATGTATGCAGTTTGTCACCATTGCACGGGGTGCTCACAGTTTTGAAGCATGTCATGTTTGTTATCTATTTACTCGACATACCATCATCTTTTATATTTTACCAAACAGTTGTCCAATATATTTTGGTTTTGTGTATTAAAAGTAAAAAAAGTGTATTTTATTAAACAAATTTGCATTTGCACGAGTACTATGTGACATAAATAATTGCAGCACACACCATTTTAGTCACTAGTGTGTCTGCTTTAAAACAATATATAATGTTTCGGAGTTTAAAGTAATTTCCTAGCAAAAAATGCTGATTTTTTTCATGTGAGCAAAAAGTGTCAGAAAAGGCTTGATCTTCAGGTGGTTAGAAGAGTAGGTGATGTGTGTCATAAACTTCTTATGCCGGGCATAAAATGCCCCCTCCCAAAATGACCCCTTTTTTGGAAAGTAGACACCCCAAGCTATTTGCTGAGAGGCATGTTGAGTCAATAGAAGAATTTATTTTTTACCACAAGTTTTTGGAATATGACAAAAAAATTACACAAAGTAAGTCACTTAAATGATATATTGCTGACACATGCCTTGGGTATATGTGAAATTACTCCCCAAAATACATTTTGCTACTTCTCCCGAGTATGGGGATAACACAAGTGAGAGACTTTTTGGCAGTCTAGCTGTGTACAGGCCCCAATAAGCACCTTCAGGCTATTAAAGGGCTTTATTTCCGCATTATACCTCCTGACTACCTATCACAAGTTGTTTGTTGCCAGAAGTTTTTGTAAATTGAAGAAAGAAAATGAAAACATATTTTTTCCTTTCTTTTTTTATATTTCAAAACCTTGTGAGAAAAAATTAGATCTGCAAAATACTCACTATGTCTGTTTTTAAATTCTTTGGGGTGTCTACTTTTCAAAGAGGGGTCATGGGGGGGGGGGTTGGGGCCTCCGAAACTGTGATAGGTAGTGACAAAGTGAAATGAGGAATTTACGCACAATCAGGCTTTCAAAGGGTCATTGGATTTCAGGCTCCTGTATGTGGCTAGGCTCCCAAAAAGTCTCACTCATGTGGTATCCCCATATGCAGGAGAAGTAGAAGAATATATTTTGGGGTGTAATTCCAAATATACCCATAGCATGTGAGAGTAATATACCATTTAAATGACAACTTTGTGTAAAAAAAAAAATGTTTTTGTCATTTTCAAAAAACTTGTGGAAACAAATAAATCTTCCATGGACTCAACATGGCTCTCAGCAGATGCGTAAATTCCAGTATCTAATACCATAGTTTGTAAATGCTATCACTTTCACACAAACCAATTAATATGCAGTTATTGGGATTTTTTTTACCAAAGACATGTAACAAAATACATTTTGGCTTAAATTTATGACGAAATTTGAGTTTTTTGGATATTTTTTATGACATAAATGAGAAAATACCATAGTTTGTAGACACTATAAATTCACATTAACCAATTAATATACAGTTATTGGGATTTCTTTTAACAAAGACATGTAGGAAAATACATTTTGGCCTTTTTATAAAAAAAATGAGAAAATATAGTTTTTTAATCAAATTTTTCGGTCTTTTTTTTGTTTATAGCACAAAAAAATTAAAAACCCAGAGGTGATCAAATGCCACTAAAAGAAAGCTCTATTTCTGTGAAAAAAGGACATACATTTCATTTATGCACAGTATTGCATGATCGTACAATTGTCATTTAACAGCTTTCCCGCCACCCTATAGCATATATACTGCTACAGGGCGGCAGGAGTGTGCAAAATCCCGTGTATATGTACGTGATTTTGCAATTCCGGGTAGGGGGCACATGAGTCGTGTATGCGCCCTGCCCTGCTCTGCCATTCGTCGGCTGCGGCTGTCCATCACCAGGCCCCGTCAGCACCCAGTGATTACCAAGCATCTCTGTTAAGGAGGAGGACTGTTTTGTTTACTAACAGTTCTCCTCCCTGTCAGCTGGGGCACACTGATTTAGATGGTTGTGCACATCCAAAGCAGTGTGCTTACAGTGAAACACATCGACACAGCCCCTTAGTAAAACATTCCCTGCACACAGTTAACCCTTTCATCGCCCCTCATGTTAACCCCTTCCTGCCCAGTGCCATTAGTACAGGTTCAGTGCTTTTTTTTTTTAGCACTGATCACTGTATTGGTGTCACTGGGGATATCAATGACACCAAGTCAGTTCCCCCCAATGTCAGATTTCCGGTGAATACCCGCCGGAGCCCAGTGATTATTGACGATCACTGACAGGGAGGACGGCTGCATTGCTTACAATGCAGCCGTCCTCCCTGTCAGTTTGGGCGCACTGATCGGGATGGATGAGCACAGCCATCCCGATCAGTGTGCTTACAGTGAAGTACACACCCCCCACCCCCTATAAAACACTCCCATCATACAGTTAACCCTTTGATTGCCTCCAAATGTTAACCCCTTCCTCCCCAGTGCCATTAATATAGTGTCAGTGCTTTTTTTTTAGCACTGATCACTGCATTGGTGTAACTGGGGATGTCAGTGACCCCAAGTCAGTTCTCCCCCAGTGTCAGAATGTCCGCCGCAGTTCTTCAGTCCCGCCATAAGTCGCTGATCGCCACCATAAGTCACTGATTGCCGCCATTATTAGTATTAAAAAAAAAATTCCAGTATCCATACCGCTATTTGTAAATGCTATAACTTTCACTTAAACCAATAGATTTACATGTATTGGGATTTTTTTTAGCAAAGACATGTCATAAAATACATTTTAGCCGAAATTTATGATGAAATTTGATTTTTGATTTTTTTTTACTGGACATGATTTATAGCAAAAAGTCAAAAATATTGTTTTTTTTCTCAAATTTGTTGGCTGTTTTTTTTTATAGCGCAAAAAATAAAAAAACACACAGGCAATCAAATACCACAGAAAGAAAGCTCTATTTGTGATTAAAAAAAGGACATAAATTTCATCTGGAGGCAGCATGACTGCGCAATTGTCAGTTAAAGTAATGCAGACCTCTTCTGTAACTGCTTCCTGACAGCCCTATAGTAGAAATACTGCTACAGGGCTGCACGGGTTCGCAAAATCACGTAGATATGCGTGATTTGTGCTCCCATGGTTTTCACGCCCCTCCCAGATAGAGTCAGATTGCCCATCAGTACACCAGTAATCACATTTAACCCCTTGATTGCCAGGAACATGCTCATACACAATAAATCTCCATTGCTAGTATGGTGTTTGAACAAATCAATATTTTTGATCAGATCAGCACTATGTCAGCATTCACATTAGTATACTGTCCCCAAAAACGCAGCATCAGTGGGACCAGCACCTTCCAGTACCTGTGTTTAGCCCCTACACTTACACCCCCCCTTCTCCCCCAGCAAGTGCAGTGTCAGTAGGTCACTGTCACTTGATACATTGCACACAAAACGGCAGTGTTCGCAGAATCAGGCCTGATCTCTGTTAGCACTTGCTGGTAAATTTTGATGACTCTCAAATGCAGCAGAGTGCCAGTACTAGTGCCGCGCTACCTTTTGGTGAACTGCCAAACACCAGCAGCCTAGTACATCCTGGTCTTTCACATACTAGCACTATAGTATCACTTGGTGATGTGGCAAGTACCATAAGTGCAGTACAAGCTGGTGCGGTGGCGAGCACAAGTATTGTCCTGCAACCACCAAGAGTTTGCACACAGGCCAGTAGAGCTGCTAGTATCCTTCCGAATGTGCTTGCAAATCCCGATTGGCAGTACACAAATTAATTGTGGTTGTATTGGTCCACAGAACCAATTCATCATATGCCTGTGTTCTCTGCTGCCATGGCCAGATATAGATATGAGAGTATAATGTGCTTTATGCATTGTAACGACAATACACTCTGTTATCCTCGGGGTGACCCTGAATTTGACCGGCTCCACAAAATTCGGCCCCTCGTAAATAACCTTAACCAAAAATTTGCAGATGTCTATACTCCCCAGTAAAAAATCTGTGTTGAGTCCCTCATTAATTTTTCTGGCCACCTTGCATTCAAACAATTTCTCCCCAGCAAGCGAGCCAGATATGGGGTCAAGATGTGTAAGACCTGTGAGAGGGCAACAGGCTATACATATAAGTTTCAGATTTATGAGGGAAAAGATAGTCACGGATGTACTGATTACATGGGGAGTAGCAAGATAGTTTGGGACTTGGTGTCATCCTTTTTTTTTTAAGAAATCGGAAGCTACGAGCATTTCATCACTTCAGTTTCGCAGGATATAAACAGCGCCATATAAAAATTGGGAAAGCATCTGATCACAACGATCTTGGTGAGATTAGATAATGTAAGGGCAAAGGAAATATCTAGAGTTTTACAGACCCCAGATTTTTCAAAAAAGAATATATGAAAATGCCCATTGAAGTTATAGGGGATATTTGCATTCTCTGTGATAGCATTAAAAGTGATAAAAAAAATGAAAGGCACAGTATATAAATATATGAAAAAAATCAAAATAACTTAAAAAAAAACACCCTCACCCCCCCTGTGCGCACCTGCATGAGCGTTGACCCTGTGCCGGTATGTACACAGCGGTTGTGCCATGCATGTGAGGTATCGCTGCGAACGTCAGATCAAGGGCAGTAATTATAGCACTAGACCTCCTCTGTATATCTAAAATGGTAACTTGTAAAGGCTTTTAAAGCGTTTCCTATGGGTTTAAAAAATGTATGCAGTTTGTTATCATTGTACGGGGCATGTGCAGTTTTAAAGCATGTCACGTTTGGTATCTATTTACTCGGCATACCATAATTTTTATATTTTACCAATATATTGTGTTTTTGTGCATTAAAAGTGAAAAAGGTGTATTTTTTTAAAAATATTTGCGTTTGAAAAATTGCTGCACAAGTACTATGTGACATAAAAAAATGCAGCACCCACCATTTTATTCACTAGTTTGTCTGCTTTAAAAAAATATATAATGTTTGGGGGTTCAAAGTAATTTCCTGGCAAAAAATATTGATTTTTTTCATGTGAACAAAAAGTGTCAGAAAAGGTGATAAGAAGAGTGAATGATGTGTATCATAAACTTCTTATGCAGGGCATAAAATGCCCCCACCCCCCAAAATGACCCCTTTTTGGAAAGTAGATACCCCAAACTATTTGCTGAGAGGCATGTTGAGTCAATAGAAGAATTTTTTTTTACCACAAGTTTTTGCAAAATGACAAAAATGTTGTCAAGTAAATGATTTATTGCTCACACATGCCATGGGTATATATGGAATCACTCCCCAAAATACATTCTGCTATTTTTCCCGAGTACGGAGGTACCACATGTGAGAAACATTTTGGTAGCCTAGCCAAGTACAGGACCCCAAAAACCTTCAGGCTTTTAAAGGGCTTTATTTCTTCATTACACTTCCTGACCACCTATCACAGTTTCGGAGGCCCTGAAATGCCAGGATAGCACCAAATACCCCCAAATGACCCCTTTTTGGAAAGTAGACACCCCAAAAAATTTGATAACAAGCATGGTGAGTATTTTGCAGATCCCGTTTGTTGCCACAAGTTTTTGGAAAAAAAAGAAAGAAAACAAAAACATATCTTTTCTTTTTTATATTTCAAAACCTTGTGAGAAAAAAATTAAACCTCTAAAATACTCAAGCCTCTTTTTAAATTCCTTGGGGTGTCCACATTCCAAAAGGGGGTAATTTTTTTTGGGGGGGGGGTGCTATCCTGGCATTTCAGGGCCTCCGAAACTGTGATAGGTAGTGAGGAAGTGAAATGAAGAAGTTACGCACTGTTAGGCTTTCAAAGTGGCCATTGGATTTCAGGCTCCTGTATGTGGCTAGGCTCCCAAAGACTCTCACACATGTGGTATCCCAATACTTGGTAGAAGTAGCAGAATGTATTTTAGGATGTAATTCCACATATACCCATGGCTTGTGTGTGAAATATATCATTTAAATGACAACTTTGTGTAAAAAAAAAAACAAAAACGTTTTTGTCATTTTCCAAAAACTTGTGGAAAAACAATAAATCTTCCATGTACTCAATCTCAGCAGATAGCTTAGGGTATCTACTTTCCAAAAAGGGGTCATTGGGGGGTATTTTTACTGTCCTGGTATTTTAGGATCTCAAGAAATGTGATGGGCAGTCAGAAAGTAAAAGCTGTGTAAACTCCATTATCTATACCATAGTTTGTAGATGCTATAACGTTCACACAAAGCAATCAATATACACTTATTGGGATTTTTTTACCAAAAACATGTAGCAGAATATATTTTGGCCTAAGTTTATGACGAAATTTAAGTTTTTTGGATATTTTTTATGACAAAAATGAGAAAATATCATTTTTTTTTAAATATTTTTTTCAAACCTTTTTTTGCTTATAGCACCAAAAATAAAAAGCGCACAGGTGATCAAATACCACCAAAAAGAAAGCTCTATTTGTGTGAAAAAAAGTACATACTGTGGATCTTCTGGAGGATTTTTCACAAACGACAGGTCTAGATGTGTTTCCACATATGGAGTCCGTCACCAGTGTATAGAGGTATCATGACTAGAGATGAGCGAATCGAAGTAGGCGAAGTGGAATTCGCTTCGAATATTAGAAAAATTTAGATTCGCGCATTTGGATGCGCGAATCGAAATTTTTCCTAAAATGGCGGCGACATGTGCGGCGACGGAGCGGGGATGTCTGGGAAGGCGCGCAGACAAGGCGCGCTGACCCATAATGCATTCATTCATGACATGTGATCGCATTAGCCAATCAGCAGCCAGCCAGCACTGTGTAATGGTCGAGCTATAAATGGTGGCCATTTTAGAATTCTCCATTTGCCTCCAGTCATTCAACAGAGGCAGACCTGGCTGTATTCAGGGAGAGAGTTAGGGACACAGAAACGTTACTTAGGGACATAGAAACGTTAGTTAGGGACACAGAAACGTTACTTAGGGCCACAGAAACGTTACTTAGGGACACAGAAACGTTACTTAGGGCCACAGAAACTTTACTTAGGGACACAGAAACGTTACTTAGGGACACAGAAACGTTACTTAGGGCCACAGAATTGTTACTTAGGGACAGACACAGAATTGTTACTGAGGGACACAGAATTGTTACTGAGGGCCACAGAACTGTTACTTAGGGCCACAGAAACGTTACTTAGGGCCACAGAAACGTTACTTAGGGCTACAGAAATGTTACTTAGGGTCACAGAATCGTTACTTAGGGCCACAGAATCGTTACTTAGGGCCACAGAAACGTTACTTAGGGCCACAGAAACGTTACTTAGGGCCACAGAATTGTTACTTAGGGACAGACACAGAATTGTTACTGAGGGACACAGATTTGTTACTGAGGGCCACAGAACCGTTACTTAGGGCCACAGAAACGTTACTTAGGGCCACAGAATTGTTACTTAGGGACAGACACAGAATTGTTACTGAGGGACACAGAATTGTTACTGAGGGCCACAGAACTGTTACTTAGGGCCACAGAAACGTTACTTAGGGCTACAGAAACGTTACTTAGGGCCACAGAATCGTTACTTAGGGCCACAGAATTGTTACTGAGGGACACAGAATTGTTACTGAGGGACACAGAATTGTTACTGAGGGCCACAGAACTGTTACTTAGGGCCACAGAAACGTTACTTAGGGCCACAGAATTGTTACTTAGGGACAGACACAGAATTGTTACTGAGGGACACAGAATTGTTACTGAGGGCCACAGAACTGTTACTTAGGGCCACAGAAACGTTACTTAGGGACACAGAATTGTTACTCAGGGACAGACACAGAATTGTTACTTAGGGACAGACACAGAATTGTTACTGAGGGACACAGAATTGTTACTGAGGGCCACAGAACTGTTACTTAGGGCCACAGAAACGTTACTTAGGGACACAGAATTGTTACTCAGGGACAGACACAGAATTGTTACTTAGGGACAGACACAGAATTGTTACTGAGGGACACAGAATCGTTACTTAGGGCCACAAAAACGTTACTTAGGGCCACAGAAACGTTACTTAGGGCCACAGAATTGTTACTTAGGGACAGACACAGAATTGTTACAGAGGGACACAGAATTGTTACTGAGGGCCACAGAACTGTTACTTAGGGCCACAGAAACGTTACTTAGGGCCACAGAATTGTTACTTAGGGACAGACACAGAATTGTTACTGAGGGACACAGAATTGTTACTGAGGGCCACAGAACTGTTACTTAGGGCCACAGAAACATTACTTAGGGACATAGAATTGTTACTCAGGGACAGACACAGAATTGTTACTTAGGGACAGACACAGAATTGTTACTGAGGGACACAGAATCGTTATTTAGGGCCACAGAAACGTTACTTAGGGCCACAGAAACGTTACTTAGGGCCACAGAATTGTTACTTAGGGACAGACACAGAATTGTTACTGAGGGACACAGATTTGTTACTGAGGGCCACAGAACCATTACTTAGGGCCACAGAAACATTACTTAGGGACACAGAATTGTTACTCAGGGACAGACACAGAATTGTTACTGAGGGACACAGAATTGTTACTGAGGGCCACAGAACTGTTACTTAGGGCCACAGAAACATTACTTAGGGCCACAGAAACGTTACTTAGGGCTACAGAAACGTTACTTAGGGCCACAGAATCGTTACTTAGGGCCACAGAATCGTTACTTAGGGCCACAGAAACGTTACTTAGGGCCACAGAACCGTTACTTAGGGCCACAGAAACGTTACTTAGGGACACAGAATTGTTACTCAGGGACAGACACAGAATTGTTACTGAGGGACACAGAATTGTTACTGAGGGCCACAGAACTGTTACTTAGGGCCACAGAAACGTTACTTAGGGCCACAGAAACGTTACTTAGGGCTACAGAAACGTTACTTAGGGACACAGAATTGTTACTGAGGGCCACAGAACCGTTACTTAGGGCCACAGAAACGTTACTTAGGGACACAGAATTGTTACTCAGGGACAGACACAGAATTGTTACTGAGGGACACAGAATTATTACTGAGGGACACAGAATTGTTACTGAGGGACACAGAATTGTTACTCAGGGACACAGAATTGTTACTGAGGGACACAGAATTGTTACTGAGGGACACAGAATTGTTACTCAGGGACAGACACAGAATTGTTACTCAGGGACAGACACAGAATTGTTACTGAGGGACACAGAATTGTTACTGAGGGACACAGAATTGTTACTCAGGGACAGACACAGAATTGTTACTCAGGGACAGACACAGAATTGTTACTGAGGGACACAGAATTGTTACTGAGGGACACAGAATTGTTACTGAGGGACACAGAATTGTTACTCAGGGACACAGAATTGTTACTCAGGGACAGACACAGAATTGTTACTCAGGGACACAGAATCGTTTAATTAAAGAGTATGTCAGACAACATGCATAGGAGTGGCAGAGGAGGCAATGTTTAGGAGCGAGCAGACGTGGCAGCAGAGGAAGGGGTCGAGGCAGCACTAGTCGCAGCCAGAGGCCAGTGCTCCCGGTGTCATCCAGCGGTCGTGTCTCCACCGACAACCCTGCCGTCATCGATTGGTTGGCTCGGTCGTCTTCCTCTTCCCAGGTCACCTCTGACACCTACAGCCAACGGTCGGTGGGTACGTCAGACACAACCGTTAGTTGGCATGGCCCGGGAGCAAGCCCACTGAAATCACGTGTCCTCGACCTGCCCCTGTCCTTTGGTGTTCCCTCACCAAGCGAAGTATCGCATGCTGTGGGCTCAGCCCCACTGTACAGTGAGGAAGAGCTAACAGAGGGCGGTCAGGAACGGGGGCAGACATCCGCCTCTTCAGCAGCCAGGCGAAGAAGTACTGGCGAGGAGAGTGGCTCGGTAGCCGGTCTAGAGACAGGTCTGTCTCCTGACCCAGACGCAGCCGAGGGGGCTAGTAGTGACGCGGAGACCCTAATTGATGATGATGAGGCTGATCGCACTTGGCAGCCTCGTCGTCATCAGGCTATTGCTTCCGCATCATCAGGAGAAGAGGGTGGCAGCTTGGCAGCGAGCAAAACAGTCGGTGGGTTGCCCAGGAGGCAGCAGGGTCGCAGCAGTGTCAGTGGAGGCAAACGGCCACGGAGTAGAGCACCAGCTCCACTGCAGCCTACCACCACAGCCAGTAGTGGTGCCGGTGTGCACGGAGGAAGCAGCAGTCAGCCAGTGAGGAGTATCGGGGGCAAAGTTTCCTACTCGGCGGTGTGGCAATTTTTTGTCAAGCCGCCCGAGGAAGTAAACGTAGCCGTATGTCGACTATGTGGCCAGAAAGTCAAGCGTGGCCAGGGGGCCCATGTTGGGACTACAGCGTTGCGGCAGCATATGCAGCGTCGCCATTTGGTGGCCTGGGAAAACCGTGATAAAGATACGGCGGTTCTGCCCGCCCCAGCCCCCGCTCCATCACCCGCTCCGTTACTTGCTCCGTCACCCGACGTCAATCGCCCTCTATCAGCCAGTCAAGGCTCCAACACCTCTGCTGAGGGGAGTTGTCGCTCGTTGGCATCTTCCGCTCGTTCTGATGCTCCTTCTCCTGCTACTCCTCTTCACGGATTCCGTCAGCAGTCTTTCTTGGAATCCGTTTCCAAGAGACAACAGTTTGCGAGCACGCACCCGACGGTGCAAAAGCTGAACGTCCTCCTGTCCAAGTTGCTGGTGCTGCAGTCCCTCCCTTTCCAAGTGGTGGACTCAGCACCTTTCCAAGAAATGATGGCTTGTGCCGCGCCGCGGTGGAGAGTGCCAAGCCGTCATTTCTTCGCCAAAAAGGCAGTGCCAGCCCTGCATTCACATGTAGAAGAGATGGTGGGCCAGTCTTTGAGCATGTCGGTCTCTGCCAAAGTGCACGGCAGCGCCGACGTGTGGAGCTGTAACTACGGTCAGGGACATTACATGTCATTTACGGCCCACTGGGTGAACGTGGTGCCGTCACAGCCGCACCAGCAACTTGGACAGGTCACGCCGCTTTTGCCTCCACGTTTGCACGTCCTTGGTCTGGCAAAGATGTCCGCCTCTACCACCTCTTCTTCCGCCGTGTCCTCAGCCGCCACCCCTGTGCCAAGTCCCATTACCCGACCGGCATATCACATGTGCAGGGCGCAACGGTGTCACGCTGTGCTGCACCTGGTATGCCTTGGCGAACGTAGTCACACAGGGGAGGAACTTCTCAGTGTAATGAACAGAGAAATCGACAGATGGCTGTCTCCGCGCAAACTGAAAATCGGAACCATGTTGACCGACAATGGAAAGAACATGGTGTCTGCTCTGCGTCAAGGAAGGTTGTGCCATGCGCCATGCATGGCTCACGTGTTCAATCTGGTTGTCAAGCGGTTCCTAAAATCCACCATCCCACTGCAAGACATCCTTAAAATGTCACGTAAACTTTGCATGCATTTCAGCCATTCCTACAAAGCACACCCTCCTTGAGCTGCAGCGGCAGAACGGAATTCCACAGCATCGCCTGATCTGCGACGTTGCAACAAGGTGGAATTCAACCCTACACATGTTAGACCGCCTTTACGAACAGCGAAAGGCCATCACCGATTTCCTGATGTTACAAGCGGATAAAGGTACTCCCCTGTGTAACTTCGATGTCAGCCATTGGCAGCTCATGCGTGACACCTGCCGCTTGCTCAGGCCCTTTGAGGAGGCCACGCTATTCGTGAGTCGGCAGGACTATGGGATGAACGACGTCATTCCTCTGTTGCACGTCCTGGAACAAATGCTGTTAACAATGGCTGGTCAGGGTGCGGTAGACGTGGCGCACAGATCTCAACGCCACATGACCCCTGTGGGGGCAGGACAGGAAGAAGAGGAGGAGGTAGAGGAGGACATTTGTGCTCAGGAATTATTGAGTGAAATGGGTGGTTTTTCCACTCAGCAGACAGGAGTGGAGGAGCAGGAGCATCTGGTAGAGGAGGAGGAGGAGGAGACAGAGGACCCAGACGCACCGTGGCAGTATGCTGTGGAGATGGAGGCAGGGAGTCCCTCGCATTCCTTGGCACAAATGGCCCATAGCATGCTCGGTTGCTTGCGTAGCGACAGCCGAATAATAACCATCAGACAGAGGGATGACTTTTGGCTGTCCACCTTGTTGGACCCTCGCTACCGTTCAAAAATGGTGGCCTTTTTCACACCTGCTGAGAGGGAGGCCAAAATAACGTACTATAAAAACCACCTATGTAGTCAGTTGGTCTCTGCCTTTCTGCGCCAACGTCCATCCTCAGACACTGTGGGCCCTGTGCGCTCGCGTTCCGCTGCCATGGCAGCAGGGGAGGGGTGGGGTGGTAGGAGCAGTGGCAGCTCCACCAGCAGCGGCTGCCTCAGTCTGCAGTCGATGATGAGTAGCTTTCTTCAGCAGCGCAGTGAGGAAACTACTAACCAGCCGCAGCAGCAGCAGCAGCATCAGGTGGACCTGGAGCAGGAGCTCAAACAACAGGCTTGGGCCTACTTGGACAGCACCCTGCCAACCGAGGTAGACAATCCCCTTGACTACTGGGCAACGAAACTTGACCTTTGGCCCCAACTAGCTGAATTTGCCCTTGAAAGGCTGTCATGCCCGGCCAGTAGCGTGGCATCGGAGCGCGTGTTTAGTGCGGCAGGAGGTATTGTAACTCCGCGGAGGACACGACTGTCCACCCAAAGTGTGGAGAGACTCACGTTTGTGAAAATGAATCAGGCGTGGATTAGTCTGGATTTCAAACCACCAGTTCCTGACACAACTGACTAAATCCGCCATGAATCATGCCCCAAACATGTGCCACTTTCAGGTCTCCTCACACTGCTGGTGTGTTCCATTTCTTGTCATAGGGTGCTGGCAGATTACGGGCCTCCCATAGCTGCTGCCAGGCCCCTAATCTGCCATGGGCCCCTATACCGCCTCCTCATGCTGCTGCCAGGTGCAGAGTCTCTCATGGGTCCCTGTACGGCCTCCCATTGCTGCTGTCTCCATCGCCACACTCTGCCATGTGCCACTTTCAGGTCTCCTCACACTGCTGGTGTGTTCCATTTTTTGTCATAGGGTGCTGGCAGATTACGGGCCTCCCATAGCTGCTGCCAGGCCCCTAATCTGCCATGGGCCCCTATACCGCCTCCTCATGCTGCTGCCAGGTCCACAGTGTCTCATGCCATGTGCCACTTTCAGGTCTCCTCACACTGCTGGTGTGTTCCATTTTTTGTCATAGGGTGCTGGCAGATTACGGGCCTCCCATAGCTGCTGCCAGGCCCCTAATCTGCCATGGGCCCCTATACCGCCTCCTCATGCTGCTGCCAGGTCCAGAGTCTCTCATGGGTCCCTGTACGGCCTCCCATTGCTGCTGTCTCCATCGCCACACTCTGCCATGTGCCACTTTCAGGTCTCCTCACACTGCTGGTGTGTTCCATTTTTTGTCATAGGGTGCTGGCAGATTACGAGCCTCCCATAGCTGCTGCCAGGCCCCTAATCTGCCATGGGCCCCTGTACCGCCTCCTCATGCTGCTGCCAGGTCCACAGTGTCTCATGCCATGTGCCACTTTCAGGTCTCCTCACACTGCTGGTGTGTTCCATTTTTTGTCATAGGGTGCTGGCAGATTACAGGCCTCCTATAGCTGCTGCCAGGCCCCTAATCTGCCATGGGCCCCTATACCGCCTCCTCATGCTGCTGCCAGGTCCAGAGTCTCTCATGGGTCCCTGTACGGCCTCCCATTGCTGCTGTCTCCATCGCCACACTCTGCCATGTGCCACTTTCAGGTCTCCTCACACTGCTGGTGTGTTCCATTTTTGTCATAGGGTGCTGGCAGATTACGGGCCTCCCATAGCTGCTGCCAAGCCCCTAATCTGCCATGGGCCCCTGTACCGCCTCCTCATGCTGCTGCCAGGTCCACAGTGTCTCATGCCATGTGCCACTTTCAGGTCTCCTCACACTGCTGGTGTGTTCCATTTTTTGTCATAGGGTGCTGGCAGATTACGGGCCTCCTATAGCTGCTGCCAAGCCCCTAATCTGCCATGGGCCCCTATACCGCCTCCTCATGCTGCTGCCAGGTCCAGAGTCTCTCATGGGTCCCTGTACGGCCTCCCATTGCTGCTGTCTCCATCGCCACACTCTGCCATGTGCCACTTTCAGGTCTCCTTACACTGCTGGTGTGTTCCATTTTTTGTCATAGGGTGCTGGCAGATTACGGGCCTCCCATAGCTGCTGCCAGGCCCCTAATCTGCCATGGGCCCCTATACCGCCTCCTCATGCTGCTGTCAGGTCCAGAGACTCTCATGGGTCCCTGTACGGCCTCCCATTGCTGCTGTCTCCATCGCCACACTCTGCCATGTGCCACTTTCAGGTCTCCTCACACTGCTGGTGTGTTCCATTTTTTGTCATAGGGTGCTGGCAGATTACAGGCCTCCTATAGCTGCTGCCAGGCCCCTAATCTGCCATGGGCCCCTATACCGCCTCCTCATGCTGCTGCCAGGTCCAGAGTCTCTCATGGGTCCCTGTACGGCCTCCCATTGCTGCTGTCTCCATCGCCACACTCTGCCATGTGCCACTTTCAGGTCTCCTCACACTGCTGGTGTGTTCCATTTTTTGTCATAGGGTGCTGGCAGATTACGGGCCTCCCATAGCTGCTGCCAAGCCCCTAATCTGCCATGGGCCCCTGTACCGCCTCCTCATGCTGCTGCCAGGTCCACAGTGTCTCATGCCATGTGCCACTTTCAGGTCTCCTCACACTGCTGGTGTGTTCCATTTTTTGTCATAGGGTGCTGGCAGATTACGGGCCTCCTATAGCTGCTGCCAAGCCCCTAATCTGCCATGGGCCCCTATACCGCCTCCTCATGCTGCTGCCAGGTCCAGAGTCTCTCATGGGTCCCTGTTCGGCCTCCCATTGCTGCTGTCTCCATCGCCACACTCTGCCATGTGCCACTTTCAGGTCTCCTCACACTGCTGGTGTGTTCCATTTTTTGTCATAGGGTGCTGGCAGATTACGGGCCTCCCATAGCTGCTGCCAGGCCCCTAATCTGCCATGGGCCCCTATACCGCCTCCTCATGCTGCTGCCAGGTCCAGAGTCTCTCATGGGTCCCTGTTCGGCCTCCCATTGCTGCTGTCTCCATCGCCACACTCTGCCATGTGCCACTTTCAGGTCTCCTCACACTGCTGGTGTGTTCCATTTTTTGTCATAGGGTGCTGGCAGATTACGGGCCTCCTATAGCTGCTGCCAGGCCCCTAATCTGCCATGGGCCCCTATACCGCCTCCTCATGCTGCTGCCAGGTCCAGAGTCTCTCATGGGTCCCTGTACGGCCTCACATTGCTGCTGTCTCCATCGCCACACTCTGCCATGTGCCCCTTTCAGGTCTCCTCACACTGCTGGTGTGTTCCATTTTTTGTCATAGGGTGCTGGCAGATTACGGGCCTCCTATAGCTGCTGCCAGGCCCCTAATCTGCCATGGGCCCCTATACCGCCTCCTCATGCTGCTGCCAGGTCCAGAGTCTCTCATGGGTCTCTGTACGGCCTCCCATTGCTGCTGTCTCCATCGCCACACTCTGCCATGTGCCACTTTCAGGTCTCCTCACACTGCTGGTGTGTTCCATTTTTTGTCATAGGGTGCTGGCAGATTACGGGCCTCCCATAGCTGCTGCCAGGCCCCTAATCTGCCATGGGCCCCTGTACCGCCTCCTCATGCTGCTGCCAGGTCCACAGTGTCTCATGCCATGTGCCACTTTCAGGTCTCCTCACACTGCTGGTGTGTTCCATTTTTTGTCATAGGGTGCTGGCAGATTACGGGCCTCCTATAGCTGCTGCCAGGCCCCTAATCTGCCATGGGCCCCTATACCACCTCCTCATGCTGCTGCCAGGTCCAGAGTCTCTCATGGGTCCCTGTACGGTCTCCCATTGCTGCTGTCTCCATCGCCACACTCTGCCATGTGCCACTTTCAGGTCTCCTCACACTGCTGGTGTGTTCCATTTTTTGCCATAGGGTGCTGGCAGATTACGGGCCTCCTATAGCTGCTGCCAGGCCCCTAATCTGCCATGGGTCCCTTATACCACCTCCTCATGCTGCTGCCAGGTCCAGAGTCTCTCATGGGTCCCTGTATGGCCTCCCATTGCTGCTGTCTCCATCGCCACACTCTGCCATGTGCCACTTTCAGGTCTCCTCACACTGCTGGTGTGTTCCATTTTTTGTCATAGGGTGCTGGCAGATTACGGGCCTCCCATAGCTGCTGCCAGGCCCCTAATCTACCATGGGCCCCTGTACCGCCTCCTCATGCTGCTGCCAGGTCCACAGTGTCTCATGCCATGTGCCACTTTCAGGTCTCCTCACACTGCTGGTGTGTTCCATTTTTTGTCATAGGGTGCTGGCAAATTACGGGCCTCCTATAGCTGCTGCCAGGCCCCTAATCTGCCATGGGCCCCTATACCGCCTCCTCATGCTGCTGCCAGGTCCAGAGTCTCTCATGGGTCCCTGTACGGCCTCCCATTGCTGCTGTCTCCATCGCCACACTCTGCCATGTGCCACTTTCAGGTCTCCTCACACTGCTGGTGTGTTCCATTTTTTGTCATAGGGTGCTGGCAGATTACAGGCCTCCTATAGCTGCTGCCAGGCCCCTAATCTGCCATGGGCCCCTATACCGCCTCCTCATGCTGCTGCCAGGTCCAGAGTCTCTCATGGGTCCCTGTACGGCCTCCCATTGCTGCTGTCTCCATCGCCACACTCTGCCATGTGCCACTTTCAGGTCTCCTCACACTGCTGGTGTGTTCCATTTTTTGTCATAGGGTGCTGGCAGATTACGGGCCTCCCATAGCTGCTGCCAGGCCCCTAATCTGCCATGGGCCCCTGTACCGCCTCCTCATGCTGCTGCCAGGTCCACAGTGTCTCATGCCATGTGCCACTTTCAGGTCTCCTCACACTGCTGGTGTGTTCCATTTTTTGTCATAGGGTGCTGGCAGATTACGGGCCTCCTATAGCTGCTGCCAGGCCCCTAATCTGCCATGGGCCCCTATACCGCCTCCTCATGCTGCTGCCAGGTCCAGAGTCTCTCATGGGTCCCTGTACGGCCTCCCATTGCTGCTGTCTCCATCGCCACACTCTGCCATGTGCCACTTTCAGGTCTCCTCACACTGCTGGTGTGTTCCATTTTTTGTCATAGGGTGCTGGCAGATTACAGGCCTCCTATAGCTCCTGCCAGGCCCCTAATCTGCCATGGGCCCCTATACCGCCTCCTCATGCTGCTGCCAGGTCCAGAGTCTCTCATGGGTCCCTGTACGGCCTCCCATTGCTGCTGTCTCCATCGCCACACTCTGCCATGTGCCACTTTCAGGTCTCCTCACACTGCTGGTGGGTTCCATTTTTTGTCATAGGGTGCTGGCAGATTACGGGCCTCCCATAGCTGCTGCCAAGCCCCTAATCTGCCAAGGGCCCCTGTACCGCCTCCTCATGCTGCTGCCAGGTCCACAGTGTCTCATGCCATGTGCCACTTTCAGGTCTCCTCACACTGCTGGTGTGTTCCATTTTTGTCATAGGGTGCTGGCAGATTACGGGCCTCCTATAGCTGCTGCCAAGCCCCTAATCTGCCATGGGCCCCTATACCGCCTCCTCATGCTGCTGCCAGGTCCAGAGTCTCTCATGGGTCCCTGTACGGCCTCCCATTGCTGCTGTCTCCATCGCCACACTCTGCCATGTGCCACTTTCAGGTCTCCTCACACTGCTGGTGTGTTCCATTTTTTGTCATAGGGTGCTGGCAGATTACGGGCCTCCCATAGCTGCTGCCAGGCCCCTAATCTGCCATGGGCCCCTATACCGCCTCCTCATGCTGCTGCCAGGTCCAGAGTCTCTCATGGGTCCCTGTTCGGCCTCCCATTGCTGCTGTCTCCATCGCCACACTCTGCCAAGTGCCACTTTCAGGTCTCCTCACACTGCTGGTGTGTTCCATTTTTTGTCATAGGGTGCTGGCAGATTACGGGCCTCCTATAGCTGCTGCCAGGCCCCTAATCTGCCATGGGCCCCTATACCGCCTCCTCATGCTGCTGCCAGGTCCAGAGTCTCTCATGGGTCCCTGTACGGCCTCACATTGCTGCTGTCTCTATCGCCACACTCTGCCATGTGCCACTTTCAGGTCTCCTCACACTGCTGGTGTGTTCCATTTTTTGTCATAGGGTGCTGGCAGATTACGGGCCTCCTATAGCTGCTGCCAGGCCCCTAATCTGCCATGGGCCCCTATACCGCCTCCTCATGCTGCTGCCAGGTCCAGAGTCTCTCATGGGTCTCTGTACGGCCTCCCATTGCTGCTGTCTCCATCGCCACACTCTGCCATGTGCCACTTTCAGGTCTCCTCACACTGCTGGTGTGTTCCATTTTTTGTCATAGGGTGCTGGCAGATTACGGGCCTCCCATAGCTGCTGCCAGGCCCCTAATCTGCCATGGGCCCCTGTACCGCCTCCTCATGCTGCTGCCAGGTCCACAGTGTCTCATGCCATGTGCCACTTTCAGGTCTCCTCACACTGCTGGTGTGTTCCATTTTTTGTCATAGGGTGCTGGCAGATTACGGGCCTCCTATAGCTGCTGCCAGGCCCCTAATCTGCCATGGGCCCCTATACCACCTCCTCATGCTGCTGCCAGGTCCAGAGTCTCTCATGGGTCCCTGTACGGCCTCCCATTGCTGCTGTCTCCATCGCCACACTCTGCCATGTGCCACTTTCAGGTCTCCTCACACTGCTGGTGTGTTCCATTTTTTGCCATAGGGTGCTGGCAGATTACGGGCCTCCTATAGCTGCTGCCAGGCCCCTAATCTGCCATGGGTCCCTATACCACCTCCTCATGCTGCTGCCAGGTCCAGAGTCTCTCATGGGTCCCTGTACGGCCTCCCATTGCTGCTGTCTCCATCGCCACACTCTGCCATGTGCCACTTTCAGGTCTCCTCACACTGCTGGTGTGTTCCATTTTTTGTCATAGGGTGCTGGCAGATTACGGGCCTCCCATAGCTGCTGCCAGGCCCCTAATCTGCCATGGGCCCCTGTACCGCCTCCTCATGCTGCTGCCAGGTCCACAGTGTCTCATGCCATGTGCCACTTTCAGGTCTCCTCACACTGCTGGTGTGTTCCATTTTTTGTCATAGGGTGCTGGCAGATTACGGGCCTCCTATAGCTGCTGCCAGGCCCCTAATCTGCCATGGGCCCCTATACCGCCTCCTCATGCTGCTGCCAGGTCCAGAGTCTCTCATGGGTCCCTGTACGGCCTCCCATTGCTGCTGTCTCCATCGCCACACTCTGCCATGTGCCACTTTCAGGTCTCCTCACACTGCTGGTGCGTTACATTTTTTGTCATAGGGTGCTGGCAGATTACGGGCCTCCCATAGCTGCTGCCAGGCCCCTAATCTGCCATGGGCCCCTATACCGCCTCCTCATGCTGCTGCCAGGTCCACAGTGTCTCATGCCATGTGCCACTTTCAGGTCTCCTCACACTGCTGGTGTGTTCCATTTTTTGTCATAGGGTGCTGGCAGATTACGGGCCTCCCATAGCTGCTGCCAGGCCCCTAATCTGCCATGGGCCCCTGTACCGCCTCCTCATGCTGCTGCCAGGTCCACAGTGTCTCATGCCATGTGCCACTTTCAGGTCTCCTCACACTGCTGGTGTGTTCCATTTTTTGTCATAGGGTGCTGGCAGATTACGGGCCTCCCATAGCTGCTGCCAGGCCCCTAATCTGCCATGGTCCCCTATACCGCCTCCTCATGCTGCAGCCAGGTCCAGAGTCTCTCATGGGTCCCTGTACGGCCTCCCATTGCTGCTGTCTCCATCGCCACACTCTGCCATGTGCCACTTTCAGGTCTCCTCACACTGCTGGTGTGTTACATTTTTTGTCATAGGGTGCTGGCAGATTACGGGCCTCCCATAGCTGATGCCAGGCCCCTAATCTGCCATGGGCCCCTGTACCGCCTCCTCATGCTGCTGCCAGGTCCACAGTGTCTCATGCCATGTGCCACTTTCAGGTCTCCTCACACTGCTGGTGTGTTCCATTTTTTGTCATAGGGTGCTGGCAGATTACGGGCCTCCCATAGCTGCTGCCAGGCCCCTAATCTGCCATGGGCCCCTATACCGCCTCCTCATGCTGCTGCCAGGTCCAGAGTCTCTCATGGGTCCCTGTACGGCCTCCCATTGCTGCTGTCTCCATCGCCACACTCTGCCATGTGCCACTTTCAGGTCTCCTCACACTGCTGGTGTGTTCCATTTTTTGTCATAGGGTGCTGGCAGATTACGGGCCTCCCATAGCTGCTGCCAGGCCCCTAATCTGCCATGGGCCCCTGTACCGCCTCCTCATGCTGCTGCCAGGTCCACAGTGTCTCATGCCATGTGCCACTTTCAGGTCTCCTCACACTGCTGGTGTGTTCCATTTTTTGTCATAGGGTGCTGGCAGATTACGGGCCTCCCATAGCTGCTGCCAGGCCCCTAATCTGCCATGGGCCCCTATACCGCCTCCTCATGCTGCTGCCAGGTCTTGAGTCTCTCATGGGTCCCTGTACGGCCTCCAATTGCTGCTGTCTCCATCGCCACACTCTGCCATGTGCCACTTTCAGGTCTCCTCACACTGCTGGTGTGTTCCATTTTTTGTCATAAGGTGCTGGCAGATTACGGGCCTCCCATAGCTGCTGCCAGGCCCCTAATCTGCCATGGGCCCCTGTACCGCCTCCTCATGCTGCTGCCAGGTCCACAGTGTCTCATGCCATGTGCCACTTTCAGGTCTCCTCACACTGCTGGTGTGTTCCATTTTTTGTCATAGGGTGCTGGCAGATTACCGGCCTCCCATAGCTGCTGCCAGGCCCCTAATCTGCCATGGGCCCCTATACCACCTCCTCATGCTGCTGCCAGGTCCAGAGTCTCTCATGGGTCCCTTTACGGCCTCCCATTGCTGCTGTCTCCATCGCCACACTCTACCATGTGCCACTTTCAGATCTCCTCACACTGCTGGTGTGTTACATTTTTTGTCATAGGGTGCTGGCAGATTACGGGCCTCCCATTGCTGCTGCCAGGCCCGTAATCTGCCATGGGCCCCCGTACCGACTCCTCATGCTGTGACGTTGCAACAAGGTGGAAATCAACCCTACATAGGTTAGACCGCCTTTACGAACAGCGAAAGGCCATCACAGATTTCCTGATGTTACAAGCGGATAAAGGTACTCCCTGTGTAACTTAGATGTCAGCCATTGGCAGCTCATGCGTGACACCTGCGCTTGCTCGGGCCCTTTGAGGAGGCCACGCTATTCGTGAGTCGGCAGGACTATGGGATGAACGACGTCATTCCTCTGTTGCACGTCCTGGAACAAATGCTGTTAACAATGGCTGGTCAGGGTGCGGTAGACGTGGCGCACAGATCTCAACGCCACATGACCCCTGTGGGGGCAGGACAGGAAGAAGAGGAGGAGGTAGAGGAGGACATTGGTGCTCAGGAATTATTGAGTGAAATGGGTGGTTTTTCCACTCAGCGGACAGGAGTGGAGGAGCAGGAGCATCTGGTAGAGGAGGAGGAGGAGGAGACAGAGGACCCAGACGCACCGTGGCAGTATGCTGTGGAGATGGAGGCAGGGAGTCCCTCGCATTCCTTGGCACAAATGGCCCATAGCATGCTCGCTTGCTTGCGTAGCGACAGCCGAATAATAACCATCAGACAGAGGGATGACTTTTGGCTGTCCACCTTGTTGGACCCTCGCTACCGTTCAAAAATGGTGGCCTTTTTCACACCTGCTGAGAGGGAGGCCAAAATAACGTACTATAAAAACCACCTATGTAGTCAGCTGGTCTCTGCCTTTGTGCGCCAACGTCCATCCTCAGACACTGTGGGCCCTGTGCGCTCGCGTTCCGCTGCCATGGCAGCAGGGGAGGGGTGGGGTGGTAGGAGCAGTGGCAGCTCCACCAGCAGCGGCTGCCTCAGTCTGCAGTCGATGATGAGTAGCTTTCTTCACCAGCGCAGTGAGGAAACTACTAACCAGCCGCAGCAGCAGCAGCATCAGGTGGACCTGGAGCAGGACCTCAAACAACAGGCTTAGGCCTACTTGGACAGCACCCTGCCAACCGAGGTAGACAATCCCCTTGACTACTGGGCAACGAAACTTGACCTTTGGCCCCAACTAGCTGAATTTGCCCTTGAAAGGCTGTCATGCCCGGCCAGGAGCGTGGCATCGGAGCGAGTGTTTAGTGCGGCAGGAGGTATTGTAACTCCGCGGAGGACACGACTGTCCACCCAAAGTGTGGAGAGACTCACGTTTGTGAAAATGAATCAGGCGTGGATTAGTCTGGATTTCAAACCAACAGTTCCTGACACAACTGACTAAATCCGCCATGAATCATGCCCCAAACATGTGCCACTTTCAGGTCTCCTCACACTGCTGGTGTGTTCCATTTTTTGTCATAGGGTGCTGGCAGATTACGGGCCTCCCATTGCTGCTGCCAGGCCCGTAATCTGCCATGGGCCCCTGTACCGCCTCCTCATGCTGCTGCCAGGTCCAGAGTGTGTCATGGGTCCCTGTACGGCCTCCCATTGCTGCTGTCTCCATCGCCACACTCTGCCATGTGCCACTTTCAGGTCTCCTCACACACTGCTGGTGTGTTCCATTTTTTGTCATAGGGTGCTGGCAGATTACGAGCCTCCCATAGCTGCTGCCAGGCCCCTAATCTGCCATGGGCCCCTGTACCGCCTCCTCATGCTGCTGCCAGGTCCACAGTGTCTCATGCCATGTGCCACTTTCAGGTCTCCTCACACTGCTGTTGTGTTCCATTTTTTGTCATAGGGTGCTGGCAGATTACGGGCCTCCCATTGCTGCTGCCAGGCCCGTAATCTGCCATGGGCCCCTGTACCGCCTCCTCATGCTGCTGTCAGGTCCACAGTGTCTCATGCCATGTTGCTCTTTCAGGTCTCCCCACACACTGCTGGTGTGTTCCATTTTTTGTCATAGGGTGCTGGCAGATTACGGGCCTCCCATAGCTGCTGCCAGGCCCCTAATCTGCCATGGGCCCCTGTACCGCCTCCTCATGCTGCTGCCAGGTCCACAGTGTCTCATGCCATGTGCCACTTTCAGGTCTCCTCACACACTGCTGGTGTGTTCCATTTTTTGTCATAGGGTGCTGGCAGATTACGGGCCTCCCATAGCTGCTGCCAGGCCCCTAATCTGCCATGGGCCCCTGTACCGCCTCCTCATGCTGCTGCCAGGTCCACAGTGTCTCATGCCATGTGCCACTTTCAGGTCTCCTCACACTGCTGGTGTGTTCCATTTTTTGTCATAGGGTGCTGGCAGATTACGGGCCTCCCATAGCTGCTGCCAGGCCCCTAATCTGCCATGGGCCCCTATACCGCCTCCTCATGCTGCTGCCAGGTCTTGAGTCTCTCATGGGTCCCTGTACGGCCTCCCATTGCTGCTGTCTCCATCGCCACACTCTGCCATGTGCCACTTTCAGGTCTCCTCACACTGCTGGTGTGTTCCATTTTTTGTCATAGGGTGCTGGCAGATTATGGGCCTCCCATAGCTGCTGCCAGGCCCCTAATCTGCCATGGGCCCCTGTACCGCCTCCTCATGCTTCTGCCAGGTCCACAGTGTCTCATGCCATGTGCCACTTTCAGGTCTTCTGACACTGCTGGTGTGTTCCATTTTTTGTCATAGGGTGCTGGCAGATTACAGGCCTCCCATAGCTGCTGCCAGGCCCCTAATCTGCCATGGGCCCCTATACCACCTCCTCATGCTGCTGCCAGGTCCAGAGTCTCTCATGGGTCCCTTTACGGCCTCCCATTGCTGCTGTCTCCATCGCCACACTCTGCCATGTGCCACTTTCAGATCTCCTCACACTGCTGGTGTGTTACATTTTTTGTCATAGGGTGCTGGCAGATTACGGGCCTCCCATTGCTGCTGCCAGGCCCGTAATCTGCCATGGGCCCCCGTACCGACTCCTCATGCTGTGACGTTGCAACAAGGTGGAATTCAACCCTACATAGGTTAGACCGCCTTTACGAACAGCGAAAGGCCATCACAGATTTCCTGATGTTACAAGCGGATAAAGGTACTCCCTGTGTAACTTAGATGTCAGCCATTGGCAGCTCATGCGTGACACCTGCGCTTGCTCGGGCCCTTTGAGGAGGCCACGCTATTCGTGAGTCGGCAGGACTATGGGATGAACGACGTCATTCCTCTGTTGCACGTCCTGGAACAAATGCTGTTAACAATGGCTGGTCAGGGTGCGGTAGACGTGGCGCACAGATCTCAACGCCACATGACCCCTGTGGGGGCAGGACAGGAAGAAGAGGAGGAGGTAGAGGTGGACATTGGTGCTCAGGAATTATTGAGTGAAATGGGTGGTTTTTCCACTCAGCGGACAGGAGTGGAGGAGCAGGAGCATCTGGTAGAGGAGGAGGAGGAGGAGACAGAGGACCCAGACGCACCGTGGCAGTATGCTGTGGAGATGGAGGCAGGGAGTCCTTCGCATTCCTTGGCACAAATGGCCCATAGCATGCTCGCTTGCTTGCGTAGCGACAGCCGAATAATAACCATCAGACAGAGGGATGACTTTTGGCTGTCCACCTTGTTGGACCCTCGCTACCGTTCAAAAATGGTGGCCTTTTTCACACCTGCTGAGAGGGAGGCCAAAATAACGTACTATAAAAACCACCTATGTAGTCAGCTGGTCTCTGCCTTTGTGCGCCAACGTCCATCCTCAGACACTGTGGGCCCTGTGCGCTCGCGTTCCGCTGCCATGGCAGCAGGGGAGGGGTGGGGTGGTAGGAGCAGTGGCAGCTCCACCAGCAGCGGCTGCCTCAGTCTGCAGTCGATGATGAGTAGCTTTCTTCACCAGCGCAGTGAGGAAACTACTAACCAGCCGCAGCAGCAGCAGCATCAGGTGGACCTGGAGCAGGACCTCAAACAACAGGCTTAGGCCTACTTGGACAGCACCCTGCCAACCGAGGTAGACAATCCCTTTGACTACTGGGCAACGAAACTTGACCTTTGGCCCCAACTAGCTGAATTTGCCCTTGAAAGGCTGTCATGCCCGGCCAGGAGCGTGGCATCGGAGCGAGTGTTTAGTGCGGCAGGAGGTATTGTAACTCCGCGGAGGACACGACTGTCCACCCAAAGTGTGGAGAGACTCACGTTTGTGAAAATGAATCAGGCGTGGATTAGTCTGGATTTCAAACCAACAGTTCCTGACACAACTGACTAAATCCGCCATGAATCATGCCCCAAACATGTGCCACTTTCAGGTCTCCTCACACTGCTGGTGTGTTCCATTTTTTGTCATAGGGTGCTGGCAGATTACGGGCCTCCCATTGCTGCTGCCAGGCCCGTAATCTGCCATGGGCCCCTGTACCGCCTCCTCATGCTGCTGCCAGGTCCAGAGTGTGTCATGGGTCCCTGTACGGCCTCCCATTGCTGCTGTCTCCATCGCCACACTCTGCCATGTGCCACTTTCAGGTCTCCTCACACACTGCTGGTGTGTTCCATTTTTTGTCATAGGGTGCTGGCAGATTACGAGCCTCCCATAGCTGCTGCCAGGCCCCTAATCTGCCATGGGCCCCTGTACCGCCTCCTCATGCTGCTGCCAGGTCCACAGTGTCTCATGCCATGTGCCACTTTCAGGTCTCCTCACACTGCTGTTGTGTTCCATTTTTTGTCATAGGGTGCTGGCAGATTACGGGCCTCCCATTGCTGCTGCCAGGCCCGTAATCTGCCATGGGCCCCTGTACCGCCTCCTCATGCTGCTGTCAGGTCCACAGTGTCTCATGCCATGTGCCACTTTCAGGTCTCCCCACACACTGCTGGTGTGTTCCATTTTTTGTCATAGGGTGCTGGCAGATTACGGGCCTCCCATAGCTGCTGCCAGGCCCCTAATCTGCCATGGGCCCCTGTACCGCCTCCTCATGCTGCTGCCAGGTCCACAGTGTCTCATGCCATGTGCCACTTTCAGGTCTCCTCACACTGCTGTTGTGTTCCATTTTTTGTCATAGGGTGCTGGCAGATTACGGGCCTCCCATTGCTGCTGCCAGGCCCGTAATCTGCCATAAGCCCCTGTACCGCCTCCTCATGCTGCTGCCAGGTCCACAGTGTCTCATGCCCTGTGCCACTTTCAGGTCTCCTCACACTGCTGGTGTGTTCCATTTTTTTGTCATAGGGTGCTGGCAGATTACGGGCCTCCCATTGCTGCTGCCAGGCCCCTAATCTGCCATGGGCCCCTGTACCGCCTCTTCATGCTGCTGCCAGGTCCAGAGTGTGTCATGGGTCCCTGTACGGCTTCCCATTGCTGCTGCCAAGAGGCAGCAGGGTCGCAGCAGTGTCAGTGGAGGCAAACGGCCACGGAGTAGAGCACCAGCTCCACTGCAGCCTGCCACCACGGCCAGTAGTGGCGCCGGTGTGCACGGAGGAAGTAGCAATCAGCCAGTGAGGAGTAGCGGGGGCAAAGTTTCCTACTCGGCGGTGTGGCAATTTTTCGTCAAGCCGCCCGAGGAAGTAAACGTAGCCGTATGTCGACTATGTGGCCAGAAAGTCAAGCGTGGCCAGGGGGCCCATGTTGGGACTACAGCGTTGCGTCAGCATATGCAGCGTCGCCATTCGGTGGCCTGGGAAAACCGTGATAAAGATACGGCGGTTCTGCCTGCCCCAGCCCAGGGTTCCATTTTGTCATAGGGTGCTGGCAGATTACGGGCCTCCCATTGCTGCTGCCAGGCCCGTACTCTGCCATGGGCCCCAGTACCGCCTCCTCATGCTGCTGCCAGGTCCACAGTCTCTCATGGGTCCCTGTACGGCCTCCCATTGCTGCTGTCTCCATCGCCACACTCTGCCATGTGCCACTTTCAGGTCTCCTGACACTGCTGGTGGGTTCCATTTTTTGTCATAGGGTGCTGGCAGATTACGGGCCTCCCATAGCTGCTGCCAGGCCCCTAATCTGCCATGGGCCCCTGTACCGCCTCCTCATGCTGCTGCCAGGTCCAGAGTCTCTCATGGGTCCCTGTACGGCCTCCCATTGCTGCTGTCTCCATCGCCACACTCTGCCATGTGCCACTTTCAGGTCTCCTCACACACTGCTGGTGTGTTCCATTTTTTGTCATAGGGTGCTGGCAGATTACGGGCCTCCCATTGCTGCTGCCAGGCCCGTAATCTGCCATGGGCCCCCGTACCGACTCCTCATGCTGCTGCCAGGCCCGTAATCTGTCATGGGCCCCTGTTGTCGCTTGTTGGCATATTCCGCTCGTTCAGATGCTCCTTCTCCTGCTACTCCTCTTCACGGATTCCGTCAGCAGTCTTTCTTGGAATCCGTTTCCAAGAGACAACCGTTTGCGAGCACGCACCCGACGGTGCAGAAGCTGAACGTCCTCCTGTCCAAGTTGCTGCTGCCAGGCTCGTAATCTGTCATGCGCCCCTGTACCGCCTCCTCATGCTGCTGCCAGGTCCAGAGTGTGTCATGGGCCCCCGTACCAACTCCTCATGCTGCTGCCAGGCCCGTAATCTGTCATGGGCCCCTGTACCGCCTCCTCATGCTTCTGCCAGGTCCAGAGTGTGTCATGGGTCCCTGTACGGCCTCCCATTGCTGCTGCCAGGCCTGTAATCTGCCATGGGCCCCCGTACCGACTCCTCATGCTGCTGCCAGGCCCGTAATCTGTCATGGGCCCCTGTACCGCCTCCTCATGCTGCTGCCAGGTCCAGAGTGTGTCATGGGTCCCTGTACGGCCTCCCATTGCTGCTGTCTCCATCGCCACACTCTGCCATGTGCCACTTTCAGGTCTCCTCACACTGCTGGTGGTTTCCATTTTTGTCATAGGGTGCTGTATGGCCTCCCATTGCTGCTGCCTCCACCGCCACACTGTGGCTCCACACTCTGGTTTTGGCCCCGTGACTGCCCAAATGAGTGAAGTGTGCGGTGATTCTAAGATCGACGGCACTCATCTGCATGTCATACTGACTGTCAGTATTATTTCTCTTCCCCAGCAGACTCCAAGGGCATTTAAATTAAAGGTACAGTGTTCTGCACTAATATAAAGGCTCTCTGAAGCCTAGAAACACCCTTTTATAAGTTAAATTCGCAGCGAATATATTCGACTCGAATCAAAATTTTTTCACGAATTCGCCGAATCAGTCGAATCGAATTTTTGAATAATTCGCTCATCTCTAATCATGACCATACAGACGGCCAACTTTCTGCAGGAGAGGGCTGCAACATCGAATGTGATATTTGGGGCTCTGGAGTGGGGCTCTGGAGGGGGAGCATTAATTGAAGCACTTCGCACAAAGAATTGCTATGGATAAGAAGATTAACTATTGTATCACTTAGTATTCACATCGGATGTGGATGGGGATTTTTTTTGAAACTTTTATATGTTTGCACAATGATTGGGACTTTAATATACAAACATATTGTTTTTTGCATATAAATGCACTGTATACATAGTTTGATGGCATTGTATATTTGCTATTTTTAGCACAATTGTCATTCGAGCATGTTGAGTATATATATTGGTTTCTTATTTATGATTTATTCACTGGGTAGGAGGGACATAATTGTCAGCCAATAGGGCATTGAAGTATATGCACATTTGTAGGGACCAAATTTGTAGTAGGGGTTTCATTTATCCATTCATTTTTTTAGTAGAGGCAGTGCAGCAATTTTTATGTTTGTACTTACACATTTGTTCACGGTTACACATTTGTGGTTTTGCTAGCAGCTGCCAGTCTAATTGATTAGTCCTCTGTGCAGGCTACTCTCACATATTTTTAAATATAGGCACCACATTGGTCTTGTGCTAATTTAGTAGTTTTGAGCCAGTCATTAACCCCTTCACGCCAACGTAACACAAATATGCGGCCTCACAGAACTGGGCTTTTTTCCATGGGGCTGCATATTTGCATACCTGTCTTTGTGCTGGGAACGGGCCGCAGCACAAAGATCAGGGTGTCACTGAGAGCCCCAGATCCCGATTGTTAGAATTCCGGGTCACATGATCGCTGTGATAGCCTCTGATTGGCTATCACAGTGATCAGTCACTGTACAGCCTGCCTCCCTTGTTTTTTTCTCTCTAAATGGAGGAGAGAGATACATTGTATCTCTCTCTCTCCTTGCATAGAGAAAAAAACTGTTAAAAAAAGATAAATATTAAAAAATAAAACAAAAAATAAAGAAAAAATATCTAGATCAAGGTTTAATCTAGTTCAGTGCCAGGGTTAGTGTTTGTGTCAAGGTCAGAGTCAAATGTCAAGGTCAAAGGTCAGGGTCAAATGTCAGGATTTTTTTAATTATTATTATTATTATTGGTATCAGTGTCAGTGTGCTTTAGGTAAAACAAAAAACAGAGTGTGCATTATTGTTTATGGGCTGTAGTACAGGTACAAGCAACAAATAATATACACATATATAGCATCGCTGCGATCGCCAAGAGTTGGAAAATTTATTTTGGGTTTTTCTTTGGTGGTAGGTAGTAACAAGAAACACACAGCTAAATATGCATTTCCATTTACCACCAAATGAAAGCTCAATTTGTCCTGAAAAAAATAAGGTATAATCCTCTTGGATGTAAAAAGTAGATGTGATGATATGTATGGTTTTACTAAGGCATGTCAAAGTTGCAAAACTGTGCTTAGGCGTTAAGATTTGTTTTATCCTTAGGTGTGAAGGGGTTAAAGAGTCTCTCAAAATTAAAAACAATAATCTTGAAATAACAAGACTCAACTCTTTGCAGATACATTGGTGTAATCCATCCACTGGGGTTCTTTCCAGATGATGTTCCTCTTGTATTTTAGTATTCTTGATTTCCTTTTTCAATATTTTGTTATATGTTTTAAATGTTCCTTCGTTTTTATATCTTTAATTGCGCTTTCTTGTTCTTTAGGGCTTTTTTAACTTTGGATAATAGCCACACGTTTTACTTTTAGTCTTTAGATTAATCCCCATGGGAATATTTTTTGCAGCGTGTTTGCTTACTGTTCTGTGTTCTTTGAGGACAATATTCCCTTCCATTCTAAGTTTTGGAGAGCAGCCCCCAGCCTTGGAAAATGTGTCCTCTTACAATTACGTCTTTTTAGACTTCTGGTATTTGCTCGTATACTACCTAAATTAAATAAAATAATATTATCTTCAATGCTGTCCAAATGTCCATTTACATTAACATTAGTAATAAGCTCTGCATTGTTTGACATTAAAAGGTCAAGCAGAGCATGCCTTCTATTGGGGTTTTTATAAATTGCACCACACAACTGTCTTATAACAGGTTTATAAATTTCCTCCCTTTTACAGTTCCAGCAGTGCCATTACTCCAGTCAATTTCAGGGTAGTTAGAATCTTCCATTATTACCACTGTACCAGCCCTTGCAGCCCTTTCTATTCATTCAAGGAACTGACTGTCATTTTTCATTAACACTGGGTGGCCTGTAACATACTTTGAAAATAACCTTTGCTGTACACACACCCATATGCAATTCCAGCCATAATATTTCAGTAACATAATGCTCTCCATCAATAAGGTCCTCTTTCACACCCACTTTTAGATTACTTTATACATAGAAACACACACCGGTTTCACTGTTTGCCCTGTCTCTCTGAAATACAGAATAGCCAGTAAAATTAAAAGCCCAATCATGTGAGGATTGAAGCCAAGATTCAGCAATATCAAATAAATCATAGTTCTCTTCAGGCACCAAAGCTTCCAACTCTCCTATTTTGTTTGACAAACTTCTGGCATTTGTGAACTAACCGTTAATTAATTGTTGCATCTTGCACTTGTATTTTTTATAGCTTATTTTATATTATAAATACTACTGTAATCGCCAGTAATTGTTTCTAACATGGGAAACTTTCTCACCTGCCATAGCCATCCTCCACCTTCACCCACTCCACCCTCCATTAGTGTCTGACTCCTGTCTGATCTCCTGTGTGATTTGTCTACCCCATTATATTCTAATTCTCTCCCCCTGCCCTCAAATCCTTATTTAAATACTTGTCCATCCAACCTTCCCATAAACCTCACCCTTGGCACAGTAGACCCCACCTTCCATTTAGATTTGTGGTTAACCTTACCAGTGTCTAACTAAAATGTAAATGTCAGTTTTGTGTGACTTTCTGTTTCTAGACTTCCAACAACCTCGCAAGAGCTTTTATCCAAAGTTTATGAGGTGCTTAAAGACTGCTTGGAAAGCACATATAAATATCTCTTGGGCTTGAAATCAATGTGCATTTAAATTCGGCAAAGCTAAACATATAGCAGATTTCCAAGACAGTTAACCATAAGGAAAAAATTAAATTATTTTTGCTGATCTTTATGTTTTTTATTACATTAGTTTATATCTAGCAAAATAAAGTTTTGATTTTCTATAAAACATACTTAAGCTTGTCAATGGCAACATGTAATAAAATGTATTTAACTATCTTGTTTAAATAAAATATTTTATAACCAATAAGTATGCAATGTTTTTAAAACTGAATACCGTTACATATTAACAATAAGCATGTCGTTTTTAAATGGCTATAATTACTTTTTTACATAAATTAATTTAATTGCAAATTTGTTTTCTTTAGCTGCAATAAACCTAAATGCCCCTTTATTGCAAAATGTGAATTATTCATTTGAGATATAATGTAGAAACATATAAACACATTAAAGGTAAATGCATAAAAATATTTTTTACAGTTATATTGTTGAAATCAATAATTTTACTTCAGATAAGTGTAATATGTAGGATATTTTTCATTCTTTGGAAGTGTATAAAGATAATGCCTTTCCTAAGCTCCATGATAATATAATGAGCAACAGGGGAGAAGGAAGTGTCTAGCTAGGGACTTACTTGAAACATTGTAGGATGGGGAAACAGAATAACATACCAAAGGCACAAATAAACAAGCTTCTCTAGCAACACACTTCCCACCTGTCATCAGCAGATATTATAATATATTCATTAAAATAATGCAATACATTACAACCACAATGATGATTATGATTAGAGATGAGCGAATTATTCAAAAATTCGATTCGGCTGGTTCGCCGAATTTCAGGAAGAAATTCGATTCGATACGAATTAATTCGCTACGAAGTTAACTTATAACAAGGGTTTCTAGGCTTCAGAGAGCCTTTAAATTAGTGCAGAACACTGTACCTTTAATTTAAATGCCCTTGGAGATGAGGAAGGAGAAGGAGAAGGAGAAGGATGAGAAGAAGGAGAAGGAGAAGGATGAGAAGAAGGAGAAGGATGAGAAGAAGGAGAAGGAGAAGGATGAGAAGAAGGAGAAGGATGAGAAGAAGGAGAAGGAGAAGGATGAGAAGAAGGAGAAGGATGAGAAGATGGAGAAGGAGAAGGATGAGAAGAAGGAGAAGGAGAAGGATGAGAAGAAGGAGAAGGAGAAGGATGAGAAGAAGGAGAAGGATGAGAAGAAGGAGAAGGATGAGAAGAAGGAGAAGGATGAGAAGAAGGAGAAGGAAGAGAAGAAGGAGAAGGATGAGAAGAAGGATGAGAAGAAGGAGAAGGATGAGAAGAAGGATGAGAAGAAAGAGAAGGATGAGAAGAAGGAGAAGGAGAAGGATGAGAAGAAGGAGAAGGATGAGAAGAAGGATGAGAAGAAGGAGAAGGAGAAGGATGAGAAGAAGGAGAAGGAGAAGGATGAGAAGAAGGAGAAGGAGAAGGATGAGAAGAAGGAGAAGGATGAGAAGAAGGAGAAGGAGAAGGATGAGAAGAAGGAGAAGGATGAGAAGAAGGAGAAGGATGAGAAGAAGGAGAAGGAGAAGGAGAAGGATGAGAAGAAGGATGAGAAGAAGGAGAAGGATGAGAAGAAGGAGAAGGATGAGAAGAAGGAGAAGGATGAGAAGAAGGAGAAGGATGAGAAGAAGGATGAGAAGAAGGATGAGAAGAAGGAGAAGGATGAGAAGAAGGACAGTTCTGTGACAGTTTCTGTCTATTTCTGACAGTTCTGTGACATTCACTCCATACAGCGGTTTCAACCGCTGTATGGAGTGAATGTCCCAGAACTGTCAGAAATAGCCTATTTCTGACAGTTCTGGGACATTCACTCCATACAGCGGTTGAAACATTGTATCTATTTGTTTCCATAAATGGATCCATTTATGGAAACAAATAGATACAATGTTTCAACCGCTGTATGGAGTGAGTGTCCCAGAACTGTCAGAAATAGCCTATTTCTGACAGTTCTGGGACATTCACTCCATACAGCGGTTTCAACCGCTGTATGGAGTGAATGTCACAGAACTGTCAGAAATAGCCTATTTCTGACAGTTCTGGGACATTCACTCCATACAGCGGTTGAAACATTGTATCTATTTGTTTCCATAAATGGATCCATTTATGGAAACAAATAGATACAATGTTTCAACCGCTGTATGGAGTGAATGTCACAGAACTGTCAAAAATAGTGGAGCTCTGCAGATACACTTAGAGGAGCTCTGCAGATACACTTTTTGCCGGCTTGGAATTATTCTTATTTTCATCCTACTTCTTCTTCTTCATCCTCATCCTCTTCTTCTTCTTCTGAGGATGAGGATGAAGAAGAAGAAGAAGTAGGATGAAAATAAGATTAATTCCAAGCCGGCAAAAAGTGTATCTGCAGAGCTCCTCTAAGTGTATCTGCAGAGCTCCTCTAAGTGTATCTGCAGAATAGAGGAGCTCTGCAGATACACTTTTTGCCGGCTTGGAATTATTCTTATTTTCATCCTACTTCTTCTTCTTCTTCTTCTTCATCCTCATCCTCTTCTTCTTCTTCTGAGGATGAGGATGAAGAAGAAGAAGAAGAAGAAGAAGAAGTAGGATGAAAATAAGATTAATTCCAAGCCGGCAAAAAGTGTATCTGCAGAGCTCCTCTAAGTGTATCTGCAGAGCTCCTCTAAGTGTATCTGCAGAATAGAGGAGCTCTGCAGATACACTTTTTGCCGGCTTGGAATTATTCTTATTTTCATCCTACTTCTTCTTCTTCTTCTTCTTCATCCTCATCCTCTTCTTCTTCTTCTGAGGATGAGGATGAGGATGAAGAAGAAGAAGAAGAAGAAGAAGTAGGATGAAAATAAGATTAATTCCAAGCCGGCAAAAAGTGTATCTGCAGAGCTCCTCTAAGTGTATCTGCAGAGCTCCTCTAAGTGTATCTGCAGAATAGAGGAGCTCTGCAGATACACTTTTTGCCGGCTTGGAATTCTTCTTATTTTCATCCTACTTCTTCTTCTTCTTCATCCTCATCCTCAGAAGAAGAAGAAGAGGATGAGGATGAGGATGAAGAGGAAGAAGAAGAAGAAGTAGGATGAAAATAAGAATAATTCCAAGCCGGCAAAAAGTGTATCTGCAGAGCTCCTCTATTCTGCAGATACACTTAGAGGAGCTCTGCAGATACACTTTTTGCCGGCTTGGAATTATTCTTATTTTCATCATACTTCTTCTTCTTCATCCTCATCCTCATCCTCTTCTTCTGAGGATGAGGATGAGGATGAAGAAGAAGAAGAAGAAGTAGGATGAAAATAAGATTAATTCCAAGCCGGCAAAAAGTGTATCTGCAGAGCTCCTCTAAGTGTATCTGCAGAGCTCCTCTAAGTGTATCTGCAGAATAGAGGAGCTCTGCAGATACACTTTTTGCCGGCTTGGAATTATTCTTATTTTCATCCTACTTCTTCTTCTTCTTCTTCATCCTCATCCTCTTCTTCTTCTGAGGATGAGGATGAAGAAGAAGAAGAAGTAGGATGAAAATAAGAATTCCAAACCGGCAAAAAGTGTATGTGCAGAGTTCCTCTATTTCTGACAGTTCTCTGAAAGCTTCTTCACATGTACAGCGGTTGAAACATCTGTATCCTAAATGGAAACTAATAGATACAATGTTTCAACCGCTGTACATGTGAAGGAACTGTCAGAGAAATGTCAGAAATAGCGGAGCTCTCTGCAGGGACACTTTTGCCGGCTGATCGGGAAAAATCCGATTCGCGCACCCGAAGTAGGCAAATATTCGGATTTGAATTTTTCCTGAAATTCGTATTGAATTCCGGTTCGCCTGGTTCGATTCGCTCATCTCTAATTATGATATCTGGGATGCAACATTTTATATCTGAAATCTTTACATTTCTGTATTATAAACAGGGTGTAGGACAATACTTTTGGTTTGACCTTAGGATACATCTTGACCAAAACTACTTTGGAATTGGTTTTCTTTGAAGGTTTCTTCTGATATAGCTCACTGCATTTCTAAGAGATCATTGGAGATGACTGTTCATGGTTTTCTCCACCATGATCTGGTGCAGCAGAAGGAGGATCTGCAGGAGAAGGGTTGTGCTCTGGTAGATGAATCATTTAAACATGGGTATCACTGCTGTGCTCCATGCATTTGATTACAGCCTTACTGTTAGGATACCAAGTGTTGTAATCCTGCAAAAGCACATGTAGCTACACAAAGAAGATCTGTGTAGCTACACAATGGAGACTAAACTTAAATTAACGGTAATTAAAATAAGTGGAGTACAGTAAGTGACAAAACCCTCTAACATGACAAAGATATACATACAAGCAATAGTTAACACATGTGACAATTAAAAGCTAGTGAAAAACAAACTATCGAACTGTATACAATTAGGTGGAGAAATCGGGACCAGAACAGGGGTCAGGTACAAAGGAAGCAGACAGAAGCAGCAGAATCAATGTAACAAGGAAAATTAGCTCAGGATGACAGGTACAAAGCACAAGTAAAGGAGTAATATCACCTGGTACAAAGCAGCAAGGGCAGGCAGTTTAAGGCACACAGGACAGCATTCTGAGGCACTGTGGAAAACTAGAGGAGGCGCTAAATACCCTCCCAGCAGCCAGCATCAGGTGGGGCGTAATTGTTGGGGTCTGCTGGCTACTAGGAGACACCCTCTAGTGGACATCAGGACTTGACCCTTCAGGTCAGGGAACCAAAGTGTCACCAGCAGGTGAACTAATTCCTAACATTAACAGTTGTTTGCAAGAAGTCCTGTAGAACAACACTTCCTAAAGCAGATTTCAAATTCTCGTCTTTGGATTCTCGCAGGGGTTTATTCTGGAACCTCTCAGTAGACAGCGACTGCGCACTTACTGAAGCATAAGTAAAACTTCACACCATAAATTGTAAAAAAACCTATGCACAATCACTCCTTATACAATTATAAAAAACTTAACAATGACAATCCCCTAAACAATTAACACAAAGCTGTTGTTGCTATGTCCCAATATGATCATACCACATATAGATATCAAATAACAATAAAACACGTGACAGCACGCCATAAAGGTAATAATAGGATCCCTCTTAATGAAGCCACGTTGGCATAACACGTAAGGGTGTGGAGATCGTGACATAGAGATGATTGATGGAGTCCGCTTGGATGCCCAGCACAGGAAGGAACCAGTAAGTGCAAGTGTGCACCCAAGGTGATAGACACTACAGGAGTGTCCCCACCATGTGCCGCATTCATGTTGGAAGATTGTGGAATTTTATGTGTTTTATCTGTGGTGCACCAGAGGAGTGCAGCAGTCTTGTGAGTGTGATTTTATCAGCATTTTAATAAATGAAGTTTGATATGGGACACACTATGTTAGTTTATTTTTCCATGTACATATATCAGTGGACCATCTGAACCAGGTAACAGCGCAACCTACCTGGAGTAAATTCCCCATTACCCAGGGAAAAATAAAGGGTTAAAAGCACATTTAGACTGAATTTAATTGTAGGTCTAACTATTAAGGTGAGAGGCTGAAGGTGGTGGTGTCTTACAAGGTGTTGATATGACATCTATTTGTTTGTGCACTTGGATAGGATTGGCATATTATATGGGAATTCAGAAGGACTTGACACATATGAGGACTATTATTACCTTTATGTTCAATATATAATAGTGCAGAGCTAAATAAATACTAACATAAGTGACCAAAATCAGACTAAATATAATCAAATAAATAAACAATCTTAGGTGAAAAAGTGTACCAATATTAAATAAGTGAGTGCACACATATAATCGATATCAAATCAATATAAAAGAATAACCCCAATAACAGGGATAACATTAATAAATAAACAATCTTAAGTGAAAAAAGTGTACCAATATTACACAAGTGAGTGCACACACATAAACGATATAAAATCGATATAAAACCTTTATGTAGCGCTGTCCCGTGTTTAATTGTTATTTTAAAACTTCACAGCATATAATGCAGTGTGTGTAAAAGGCTTTATAAATCTGTTTTCTTGCTGCTCTGTTTCAAATGCCACTTTTGTGCAATGGCACACCAGCCAGACAGGGATACTTGTTGACACCAACATTTTACTTCAGAAAAGTACAGCACAGGCTTTTGGGTATATTCCTTCCTGACACCAAATAGATAAGAGTGAATATTCTAATCCAGATTCACTGAACCTTCGGACAGGACCACCAGAAATGTAACATATTGCCTTCTTGCCCGCAGCCTTGAAAACAGAAGGGCGAGGTGTCGTGAACGTGCGCACCAGAGGCAGGACGCAGCCTCCATTTTGTTTAGAATCTCCATTTTCTCCCCTCTTTCTTTCCCCCCTCCCTCTCTGAGAGGCACAGTGACATATGGCAGTGTGTGTTCACAGCAGGGAACCCCAGAGCTATAAAATATTTCTGAGCGAAATGCCAGGTTGTCTACCAGAGCTGTACAATTTAGCACCTCCTAAAAAGATAACGCAGCCTTCCCAGGAGTTCAAAAGACATTCCAAGGAGGCACACCAGATAAACTTTTTAAAAGTCCATATTTTCCCTATGTCTCATATCTTGGAATATGAGAGACTTACATAAAAACCAGGCATCCTGTCAGATTGGCCAAGAGGAGACGAACAGTTTGATAGGTTACTCGTCTTGTCTCGAATACATAGGAAAGCCGAAAAGTAGATCTCGTGAACCATTCAGTGTATAATTTCATATTTCATATCTAATCAATCCTCAGACGTGTCTGCATAATAATCTACCCGCGGGTAGCATATGGAAAGTTATGAGCCAAAATAGGAGTTAGGAGAGATTTTGGCTCTAGTTGAGGTATCCGCCCAGACCACCCCTCACTAAATGAGGTATTGGTCCTTGACTTCAGAGACACCCCCTGCTGGGGAACTACAAATTGGGCTGTCAGGACTAAGAGAGGAAGGTTAAATGTGCTTGATGTAAAAGGCAGATCCAGAGGCCATCCTACACACTAAAGGGTTCTTTCTCTTATTGAATGATATTGTGTACTCCAGTGGTCGGGACAACTCTGAAAGGAATATAGGTTAGTGCACGTCAAACCAATAGGAAATTATTTTCTCATTGAATGAAACCATATGTCAGGAACCCTAATAGAAGGCCCAACTGTTATCCTGCCCTAGGATCAACCAAGGAAAGTAGTGAAGAGAAGAACAACTTGCAACATCCAAATAGGACCATATGAGAGCCGCATGTGAGCTGCTGTCCTCATGGGGGTCTTGACTTGAGCTTGGTCTTGCTTCTGGTAGCATACCGGAGATAAAGGGCTCTGCTTGAGCCTGCCAGCAAGAGATTTGTGCTTTTTGGTTTGGGGGGATCCCTCCAGCCTAGTTGAAATGAGGCCAAATTTTTTTCAGTAAAGCTTCACCTTCATTGAATGTAGAGAAGGAATGCTTTTTGTTGCAGAAGGTAAAGTTCAAATGAAAAGGAAATGCCCAGTAGAATTTTATACTTTGGCAATGAGAGATTTCAACAGTGATTTCAGTGCCCTGTATTTTTGAACAGTAGCTGGTGAAATATCAGCAAAAATCTGGAAGTTATGGTCTCACAGCTGCAGATCAGTGATTTCTCTTGCTCTGGCTATTACTTGCTCCTTAACTGCATAATAATGAAGCTTTGCTAAAATGTCTCCTGGTAGTCCATCAGCCCAAGGCACCGTCAAGGCCTTATGGACTCTATCCAGCCCCATAAGATGTAAAATGATATCCTTAACTATAGCTTCGGAATCTGTAAAAGTTTTAACGGTGGGCCTGATTCTCCAGATCGTCAATCTTATTTAAAGCTTCATTCAACTGTTTCCGTAGATCCTCAATACAGTCATTTTTTTTGTTGCTGATAGTTTCATCAAGTGTAGTTTCAAGAGTCTGTTGATGGAAGCCCAATTCCTGGAACTCATGTTTCACCTCAGAAGTAATAAGTTTGCTTGCCTTTTCTAGGCCTTGGACTAGCAATGTAGAACATCTAGAAAAGATAGGGCCCCCCAAGCACTCTAATGGTGGTGTGTCTTGTATGCTAGAGTTTAGGAGGAGGGCTGTTTTCCATACTCCCTTTTCTAAGTACAATGTCACAGAATGCCTTCTCCAAATCTTATTGGGAGGATAATATATCCCTTTTTAGGAATGAAGAAGCAGCCTCAGATGCATTATCAGCCAGCTCACCTGCTTGGCTGTGTTGAGGATTATCCGAGGGGCTGTAACTGTGAGAGCGGCTGAGGCCACTGTACATAATCGTCAGTCTGGGCGCTCTGTGCAATCTCCTCCCCCGGCGGCTGTGGAGTAACTTTCAGCTTGGCCATAAGCATAGTGAGAGGCAGCGGGTGTCGGATCGAGTAGATAGGAGAAGCGGGCAGGATTGCTATCTGCTAGGGTGAGAGGAATTAGGACAGTGGGGAGCGGAGCTGAAGCTTCACACATCCGCTATCTTCAGCTGCATGCATGTGCCCTCTTCTCGTTGCTTTTAACACTGTCATGCTTGCAGGAATGATGTGATCAGTTAGTAATCCATGGATCATGGACACATAATCCTGAGCCATGCTCTATAGTTCTGTAATTTACCTATATATCTCAGAGTTCTCAATGCTTCATAGTTCTGTAATTTACCTATAATTCCCAAAATATGTAAATGAGCATTGAGGTCAGCCTAGTAGAAATATGCAATCCCAGATGTGTACCACATGATAAAGATAGGGGATATCACTGGTATGAACAGAAAAATGGTAGAAAACTGATGGCTGACCCTCCTCCAATCCCCTGAATAAAAGCAAACTCATCAAATATGTGAAACAATAAAGCTGTTTGAAAAAACAAGTACCCCAAACCTGTCTTTTTTTCTCCTGAGAGATAGAGCAGTGTATACCTTTTTTCTGCTGTGCGAAGTTGAGGTGCAGCATCTGTCACAAACTGCAACACTCTAACATTTTTATGAAAATCCATGTGGAATTTACCATCTGCTGGGAAGTTTCCCTCCACAACCAGGAGAGAACATAACATAGAAGAGATAGCATTAGAGAAAGTGAATAGCACAGAATACCAGAAACAATGAAACACAAAAGCATTGGCAAGCCAGCAGCCTCAATACTCAAACTTGAGGTACTGTACATAGTGCAGAATGCAGTAGATGGCATTATGAAGAGAGATCAGCGTAGAGTACAGTGTGAACAGGTGAATACATCATTGGGAATAGTGTGGTCAGTGGGGGAAAACCTGCAAAATAATCTACTATGTACAGTGAGAGGATGGCTGGATGGTGACGAAAAGTGTGGATGGGGGATAGGTTTTCTAAAGAATGTATTGTGGACCATTCCAGCGAGGAGTTGATTTCTGCCAAATCTAGAGAATATGTAGTTGCCCAACATAAAATGACCTTTTATCTAAAGTGGAGCAAGCCCGATTGGAACTTAACCTCTGCCTCACCATAAAAGCGGAAAAGCAACTGTGCTGGATGAACCATAAATTTTCACATGGCAGGATAGACCTGGTTCCCTTCTATTTATTTATTTATTTCAGGTACTTATATAGCGCTGTCAATTTATGCAGTGCATTACACATATATATATTGAACATTTGCATCAGTCCCTAACTCTCAAGGGGTGTACAATCTAAAGTCCCTAACTCACATTCATACATACACATATTAGGGCCAATTTAGACAGGAGCCAATTAACCTACCAGCATGTCTTTGGAGTGTGGGAGGAAACCAGAGCACCTGGAGGAAACCCACACAAGCACAGGGAGAACATGCAAACTCCATGCAAGGGGTGCCATGGTTGGGAATCAAACCCATGACCCATTTACTGCAAGACAGATGTGCTAACCACTAAGCCACTGTGCCACCCTTCTAGTGCATAAGCTTACCCTCAAGTACAGTCACTCAGCGATTCCCAAATTCCAGCTAGCGGGAGATACTATCATGCAAGATCCTCAGAAGATCCTCGGGAATGTCATGATTTTTATGCTTCCCTATATGGTCCACCTCGACCAGTGGAACCTTCCTCCACTCGATCATTTCTGGAGCCTATTCCTTCCCTTACTGAAGCCCATAAAGAGCTTATGGAACAAACTATTACTTATGAGGCGCTCCAAAAAGTTATTAAATTACTAACGTCACATAAATCCCCAGGCTCTGATGGCCTTCCCAACAAATACTACAAAACTTTTTCTGATCATCTTCTTCCTCATATGACACTATATTTTAATTAATTGAGAGAGGAGGGCGTAGTTCCTTTAGATGAGAACAATGCATATATTAGTGTCATTCCCAAACCCAATAAAGATTCTACTGATGTCCAAAATTATTGCCCTATTTCATTAATTAATTGTGATCTGAAAATTTTAACGAAACCTCTGGCCATATACCTTAAAGCGGAGTTCCAGCTGAAAAGAAAAAAAAAAGTCAGCAGCTACAAAAACTATAGCTGCTGACTTTTAAAATACAGCCACTTACCTGTCCCTCGGTCCAGCGGTGTCCTCACTTAAGCTGATTTTACCGGCTGTCTTCTCTCCCCGGCACCGGCATCTATAGTGTGGGCGCCCGACTCTGACAGTTTGCGGCTTCACAGTCGGGTGTCCACTGCGCATGCGCGAGAAGCGCTGCGCATTGTGAATGGCTCAGTAGTCTTCTGGGACCTGTCACATGTCCCAGAACACTATGGGATGGGAGGAAGAAAGGACAACTTCCACTTCCGATCGCCTAGGAAATCGCAGCTGAAGTGTGAGTGGGTACCTATCAAATTCGGGTACCCGCTCCCCATTGATACCAATCCTTAACGGGGAGCGGGGGACAAAACATTAAAGCGGAACTTCCCCTTTTGGGTCGAACTCCGCTTTAACTCCTTTCTGGCACAATATATTCGTAAAGACCAGTCAGGAGTCATATCGTGTTGTCAAACGTTGGACCAGATTCACAGATCTATTACCCTGATCTCAGCTGCCTGCTGTAATTGGGATGCCCCTCTTTCTAGGGCACTTTTGCTTCTTTCTCTGGACCCTCATAAGGCCTTCGATAGTCTGACGTGCTGACGTTTCTTGCTTTGTTGTACTCCTTATATGATAATCACTCAGCTCAGGTCTCCATTAAAAACTTCAGATCCTCTGTGTTCTCAATCCGAAGAGGCACTAGACAGAGCTGTCCACATTCCCCACTGCTTTTTGCGCTGGCAATTGAACCCTTAGCTATGGCAATTTGCTCCCATCCTCAAATCCATGGCATCCGTTGCAGACAACACTAACATAAATGTGCCCTATTTGCTGATGATGTTCTTATGTATATTATTTCCCTTTGATAACCATCCCTAATTTACTGTCACTATTACGCCAGTTTTCCACTCTTTTCGGGCTTTCCCTAACTTCCAAAAAACAACAGCCCTTAATGTTTCCTTACCCATTTCTGAAGAACAGCAGCTTAGAATTTCCTACGATTTTCAGTGGGCAAGTAAGTCGTTACCCTATTTAGGGATACACCTAACCACCTCAATCGAGTCTCTATATCAATCTAACTACCCTCCTCTCTTTAAAACACTTAAAAATGATCTTCGCCGTTGGGCTGACTATTCCTTATCATGGTTTGACAGAGTCCACTCAATTAAAATGACGTTTTTGCCCTGATTGCTATACTATTTTCAGACCTTACCAGTATGGATTCCGAGACAAGAACTGCAGCATGTACAAGCTGAGGTTCTCTACTTTGTTTGGAACAATAGATGTCCTCGGATGAACCAAAAGACATTGTATACTTCCAGAACGTGAGGTGGTATTGGCCTTCCTAATCTCCATGCGTATTTCTAAGCTGTGCAAATCTGTCAATTAGCTTACACCACTGCTGGGGGAAATACTCCCCTCTGGGTTTCTATTGAAGCTCCCTCCTGTCAAACTCTGGCTGTTGGTGCATTACTATGGCTTCCTAATCTATTGCACCCTCTTTTATTGTACCCCACTTTGGCGTTTCCTTTGACATTTTGGAAAAGGTATGCCATCGCAAGTCACTGGCATCTCCACATACATCTGTAGCTCCGTTTTTTTTTGCAACCCTAAATTTGTACCTGGATTAACACCGGCCCCTTTTCAATGGTGAACCAATAAAGGCTTGTTGCAGATAGCAGACTATCTTAACGGTGTTTGCATACATTCTTTACAATATTTTAAAGACAAGCTGCATATGCCTACCACTGAAATCTTCAGATATAACCAGATTGTCTCGTTTCTCCGCTTGAAGCTTACTTTATTGGATGAGTCACCTTTGCTCACCACCTTTGAACTTTCCTGCCAGAATAGGGATTTCCCCAGAGGCCGTGTCTCCACAGTATATGCTCTCCTCACTGATCCGAATTGTAAACTTCTCTATATGGAGCATTGGGAACGAGATTTAGCTGTCAGCTATGAATTATCTGATTGGCAGGACATTGCTCTGGCACTATCCAAATTTTCTATCAATACTCCCCTAATTGAAGCAAACTATAAAACATTGTTGAGGTGGTATTTGGTCCATACTAGGATTGCGGGGATGCATCCGTCTGCTTCTGGCGTTGTGGCCAGGTGGGGTCTATGTATCATATCTGGTGGCAATATTCGATTGCAACCCGATTTTATATTCTCATGCTTAATTTTGTCAATTCAGTGATGGGAGTAAATATTTGCAGATCCCCGGAGACAGCGCTCTTTCACAAATTTCCAGATAGTGTTCCCAAGAAATCCCAAAGGTTGATCACCTACATGTTTCTGGCAGCGAGAATTACTATAGTTAGACATTAGAATCAATCGGTCATTCCGCTTGAATATGTTAAAAAGAAACTGAACTGGATTATGGTTAATGACAAACTCACCTGTATCCTGCACAATAGTTCGAAAAAAAATTTGATAACACATGGAACCCGTGGATTCAATACATCTCTGTGCCTTAATGTCCCATCTCTTCCACTCTTTTCTTTGCTTTCTCTATTCCTTTTCCTCTATTCTACACTGTCCCTTTTATGTTGGTTGTGCGAGTTACACCTAACCTTGATTTGTGTTGTAATATGCGCTTTGCCTCAACTGTCAATTGTTTTGTGGCAAACCTTGTTGTTATCAATGTCTTATATTTGTATGTATGATAGAACATTGTTAATTTCTAATACTTCTTTTTTCTGTAAAACTATTCAATAAAAACCGCTGTAAACAAAATCTTGGAACAATATACTTGAGACCTTTAGTATAGCTTTCAATTGATGTAAGTTCTTTATATGATTCAAATTCACCTGAAGTTGACACATTTTGCTCCAAGCCAAGTAAACCTTCCCATGAGACACTGGAAAGACATTTATGTCTGCACAAACAATCCCTTTGCATCTAAAATAATCATCTATGGCTGACATATACAGTAGGTGACATTATAATCATATGATTCACAGATCCACAGATTCCAAAACTGCCCTAATGAGAGCACATTTGATTTAACTTGTACACATTAGTCACCCTGCATATTTAGACTCCCTAAATCTAGGAACTTGCTCATCATAATAATATTATTATCTCAAGAGACCAATTTAAACCTATAGGAGGCAATTCATAGCTACAATGCAATAGCTGTCACCATCTCAAATGGAAGAACAATATATAATATAAGAGTCAGTTCTGCAGATTAACTCCTTAAGCCCTTAGTGCTACTTTAAAATGGTGCAGAGATATCTGCTATTCATCCCAGAGCCACCCCAGGGCCATTTTAAAATGGTGGTTGGTCAAAGTAGTTTCAGCTGGTCCCAGCAGCTTTAGTGCTAGAACTGCTTACTTTCTGTGGGGGGCACAAAGATAAATCCAGGAGCTGAAACAATCTGCTCCTAGACTTCCACTCATGGCACTCAATGCTTATGCATTGCGTTTACATCATGAAGGGTATGACATCTTACTGGTTATTCCAAGTATGGTGGCCAGGACAGACCTGTTTCAGCTCTGTTACTCCTTTCCCTGCAGAACTAGATCACTGCTATCTGGATTTAAGAATCTGTTCATGTATGTAACAGGCCCCAGGAGGTCTAGCCATTTTTCCAAAAGCATTGTTGTTACGGATTGTAAAAACCACGGATTGTAAAAACCATGCAGCTTTCATATCTGTTTATATGTCTTCCTCCTCTGCAGCTTTGACCTCAAGGGCTTCCATTGCTTAGGTTTTAGCAGAAGTAGTCTGCAGGCTAGCCAGCTGGACTACTCCCAAAACCTTTATTCAACATTATAAGCTTGATATCTTTTTGGATTCTCTGTGTACCTATGCTTCAGAAGTTATTGCTTCTGAGGCATAGAAATGGGAATTTTTTTTTTGCAGAATTGTTTGTATGGTTCCTTTCTCCACCCCCATCTTTTTTTTTTTTTGCTACTGTCGATCAGTCGGCTCCAAAAATGCAGAAAAGTTTTACCCATACTTACTGTAATTTTCCTTTATTCATGCAGACTCATTTCAGCCTACCATTCCCATTCTAGGTTATCATGAAATTTGTTGTGGGACATCTGTACACTATTCAGATGTGAATTTAAGGGCTAATCAAAGAGAGAGGGTCAGTTGAGCAGAGCTGACCCATAAAAGCTGACAGGCGGATGTACCAAGAAAGGAAAATCACAGTAAGTATGGGTTAGTAATTTTCCATATTACTTTTTAATAGCAGTTTGTGAATGAATTTTCCAATTCTCTTCTTTTATATAATTTTCTATATAATGAATTAGTAAATTGTACCAAATTAATTGTTGTACCATTACTAGGTTTTCTGAACACATATTAGTTTAATTTGCATTTGTTGTACTCCCAATATTTATTATTTTTATATTGCAGTATTTTTATATTTACCACCATGTATCTCTTATTAGTAAGGCTTGAGAAAGGGGTCATTACCCCAAAAGCCATCACTAATGCCATAGTCTGCCCAAAGGTCTGCTCAGGAGATTGTGTTGCCACTTGTCTGAAATCACAGAACAGGTTCTGCCCAAGGAATAATTCTAATAGCAAGAAGAGCTGCATCAAACCACCATTGCTGGCAACAGCATGCATACTTATTTTGACAGGAATTCCCTACCATGTAATTCAAATGGTGTTGGTGATGTCTGCGATTGATAGGGATGCAGGCAGTGGCAGAAGAACAGGTGGCAGAAATTTGATTATTCAGTAGAATGTCGTAAAAAAACACAGCTCAGTACAAACCTAGGTTCAGACCAAACCATTGTCTCATCCCTTAGTAGGTTATAATAAGGGTAGAATGGGTAGCTCCCTGTTTCCACAAATTACAGGGGGCCCATGAGAATGTTAAAAATAGATTCTGCACTTCAGTGATGTTTACAGTAAGTACATTTTAGCGTTGGAAATCTTAAGCCTTGTTATTTCAGAAGAAAGTCATCAAGGGCAGATATCATTTTGCTCTCTAAAACAGGGGGAAAACTGGGATGCCCATATATATTGACCCTTATGTATGATTCCATGAACTGAACAACCTGAGGCTCACAGTACAATTAATCCACTGCTGAGTCCAGATACAATCAAAGGTGTATTGTGATAATGCTGCAGATGTGATAATGACAGTTTACAGCTAAACTTTGTAATGTGATAAGCATAGTATGAATTATAAACAGGGAAGGCTCAAGTGAAGGGGTAACTAGAAATGTATTGTACACATAGAAAAGTATATCATGCAACTTGTTGCATACAAAAAATATCAAAACAAACTGAAATTTACAGTAGGTTATCCTAAAGGGTCTAGTATGGATTTTCTCCTTATATATTAAGTATTTATTAATATATAAGGAAAGGAGAGGAGAAGGCTTAGGGGTTTGCTATTTACTAAACATGTAAAAATACATATTAATTGCTACCAATGCCCGTAGGGTAAAAAAATTTGAAAAAATAAGGAGTATATTTGTTCAGTAGAGTGCAATGCACAACATACTGGGATACACTGCATTTTGATAAAAGATGTGGTATATTCCTCCACACCATACTGAAATTGATTATGTGACAAAAGGGTGCTGCAACGACTCCCGACAGCACAATATGAATAAAATATGTTGCCAGCATACCGACAAGCTTGTTTCAAAGTACAAAGCTCTTTATTTGTGTATGATCACAGAGTAAAGCATTTTTGGACCATGCAGGGACCCTTCCTCATGCATGTGATAAACAGTGCAGACATATAAAGTAATCATCCACCAGCACAAAAGAGGACCTCCCAATGTTCCGACCCCATTTTTCCTCCAAAATGATAAAATATTATAATTGTTTATAACTACAAGCATATCAAATCCATATTTTCAGTACGAAAATAAATATACACGGATAATATGTGCAATCTAAAATAGCTTACATACAATGTGCAGTTCATGTTTGAAACAATGAGTTTGTGTATTAGCAACACAGGGTAGTAGAAACACTCTGTGGGAACACCAAAGGCAACAATAAATCTCATCTATAAAGGATATAGTATTTCAAAGCATTCATGTAATGCTGTAATGTAACACTCCCAAGTAGCAGAAAACAACAAAAATGGGGAGAATGAGGAAAAAGACAAAAAGGAGGAAAAAAAAGAAAGAGGGGGGAAAAAAAATGAAAATCTGTTAGCCATGTCCAACTCAGGTTAACATGCAGTAAATAAGATCTCCTACTGCATACAGTCAAATTTTATCCAAAGAGTACATAGTTCATCTTGATCACATGCATGTTCTGTGCTCATACTGTACATTTCTGGCTTTTTCTTACATTTACCTTTTGCCTTCTTTTCTTCCTGACCCTGCAGTCATTTCATCACTAGTGCTCCCTGTCTTCTCTTGATACAGTGTTCACTAACAGTGCCTAGGGGCCCTTCACTTTGGACACTAGTTCAAAGGATACAGGTTGCACCCAATACACTGACACCCAAAACATTCGTGAATGGGCTGCCCTAACACAACACATATTAACACATGCCATAACACACATGCATTACTGCACCACAACAGATCGCATTGGGTAGGTTCCGAGAGTTCTGAAGACTTGGTAAGCTGCTGCACTGACTATCACATTCAACAAAGCTGTTTGCATTAGTTTAAACTATTGCTTTTGGCATTTACTTCCTGATATGTATCACATTTGCTTGCAGCATCTTTATTTCACTGATGCAGGTGTTGCAGCTGATTAAATTCTCTAGTTGTTAAATTGACAGTAATTTTAAAGAGTCTATTTTCTTATCTTTTATACTTAGCATTAAAAAAATGACTGCAGTTCATCATTTGTGACAATAGACGCGATTTACAATGCTGTAATGCATGTGTTATTTGATATTATTTTCAGCCATGTAACTGTTATTTTCAACTCCTATTTGCTGTTATTCCTGAAAATAACAGTGTTTATGGCAAATAATCATCTTTATAGCTTAGTGAATTGAGCCTACTGTGATTGTGCCTAGCAGAAGTTTAACTGTCCAGTATAATAATCACACATCATAATATTTTCTTCCCACACAATACACTAGAAAAAAATGTAAAGAGATTATTAGCAGAAGGGATGAACATCCACATAAGTCAAAGTCTGCAGTAGATCAGACTGAATTGCTAGAGACAAATGTGCACAGATAATGAGTGATGTACCAGTTTCTCCATTTTTTCTGCTACTTGTGCACTTGTTGTGACATCTGCACACTCCTCATAAATGACCACTGATCCTAGAAACAGCTTTACTACCACCTGCAGCAGCCAGTTATTAGTACACCGGCATTCCCTTCAAAACATATCAGCACACAGGAGTCGACTGACTTTTCTGTGTTGAAGTCTGGGGAGAAGGGTTGCTCTAAATGCTATCATGGCTATATTTTGTCAATGACGTCATTTGCCATATTAGTGGTGTTAGTGCTAGCATTAGTGGCAGTGCTACCACAACAAAATGACAGAGCTTAGCCAGCTTCAATTTGTAAACAAATATGGTCATGACCATATTTGGACAAGAACGTCATTTACAATCCACAACTTGGATCTGTCATTTGCGATGGGAGAAGTGGGGGTGAACATTGTTGGGCACTATAATTTTAGAAGGCTTACAAAGCAGAGGTATAAATCACCCACAGAGGGGAGATCTCAAGGTGCTGGAATAGGTCACTGACTCACCATAAGTTTAAGTGGTGGGGTCCTAGAGAGGCCACCTGGGAAGAGGCTAAAAAGGAGAACCAACTACGGTGTAATCAAACCATACACCTTTATTGAGATCAATTTAAATATAATTTTATAAATTAATTTTTAGGGGGGCCTACATTGTGTTCTTTTCTTTAAGGATCAGCACCTTTTAAAAGGCCACATGCCTTGCAAGACATTTTGTTCCCAATGTTGGGAAGATAATTGCTCTATCCCCACATCCTGCCACCCAAAAGGAATGTGGGGGTCTGATTTGGGAACTTGGACTTGGAATCTGGAAGTTCCTCAAAAGGGAAAAAGGGAGTCCCCAGATATATGACCAGGTGAATGTATATGAGAAAGTAAGTAAAAACCACCCATAAATCTAATGTCGATCATGTCATCCAGCAATGTAGATCCACATCAATCACAATAGCCTCTCAGCATGTTGAGTTTAGTAGCTGAAGTTGTTCATCTGTCTCTGCTCCTGACATGAAATGACAGATTCTCAGCTGGCTTCTGTATGTAAATAGGGCAGCAAATTTGCGGGATGTTATTGATCAAGTATAGTAATGATCATATTTGTTCAATAGCATCACCCAGGATCTCCAGCCTATTTGTTTACAAACAGAAGCCAGCAAGGATATCTAATTTATCTGTGTTAGTGCAAAAACTTCAATACAATATTGCTGAAAATACCTTTTTTTTATATGAAAACATGCTTAAACATGAAAACTCTTAAAATAATGTATATCTTCATATCAGTGGACTTGTAAAAAAAAGATTGTAGTTGCAAAGTTATGAAACCAATATTTGCAATAAAAATTACAATACAATAATTATAAATTCACTAAAAGACAATTTAATCTTCAAAATGTCAATAACCACTTGGTGCCAGCCAAACGCAAATGTGTGGCCTCCCGATGTCTGGGCTTAGACGCCAAGCGGCCGCACATTTGCGTTCTATTAAAAGAAACATATGTGCTGAGAGCGCGCGCCTTGAGCACTCCTAGCACACATGTCCGGTACTCACGGAAAGGACCCGATCTCCTCTTTCGATCGGGACCTTTCAAGATCATGTGACCGCTGTGATGGTGTGTCACAGCGGTCACATGACCCTAAACCCCGCCCCGCCTCCCCGGCTTCTGAAACCCTTAAAGGGCCAGGAGGCGCCGGCGTCAAGGGGTTAAAGACTGGGTCACACGAGTGACTGTGTCATGGCTCTGGACATAAAAAGCACCCTGTGGCTAACTAACATAGTACACTATACTTTGGAAAGTGTCATAATGCAGATCTCAGTGCCTGAAGGTCACATTCCAGGCTAGTCCAGCAATCAGTGGTCCAGTGAGGTCCAGGTGTGACCTCCGAAGCTGTTGCTTAGAACACAGCAATTCAGGGAGCTGCTCTATGGAGACTAACTCAAATAGCATTTAGAAGTCTTCCTTGAAGCAAAACATATCTATGATGTTTGTTCTCTGGTGGAAGAAAAAAATAAAACTATACTTAAAGGAGAAGTACAGTCAAAGCTCATTCGTTCTGCATTCCTGTGAGCCATTTTCAGCTGACAGCAGGCTGAAGCCCGCTGTTGGTTGACTTCACTCAGGTGATCTGGTCGGGAACCACCCCAGAGTCTGGAGCGGCACCTGGGTCAACCTGTCAGTGATCTGCTGAGAGCCTGAGCCAGCCGCTCCCTCCCCCTCCACAGCCCAGCACTACAGTGAGCACAGGGGGGAGCAGAGCAGACGGGGAAACTGACGGTTACCACTCTCTGCTCATAGTGGAGGTGACAACTCTGCGATCAGTGGTCATGTGATTGCTGAGTTCTCCCACTTAGAGCCGATGAGGGAAAGATGCAGTATCGGACTAATTCTGCATCCACCTAGGTAAGTATGGTTTCAGAAAAAAAAATATTCTATCTTGCTTGAGGTGATTGTAGCCGTATTAGTGCACTTGCGACAGAAACAATTGAGTACTGTCCGTGATACTTTTTTTATTTGCACTAACATACAATTTGTAGGACAAGCTTTTTGGGTATGTCCCCTTCTTCAAGGTCCAAGCAGTACTACTTCATAAAGTTTTAGCAGAATGTTAACAGAAACAATCTCTTGAACTAAGAATATTTCTATTTGATACAAAAGATAACAGCCTTAATTTAGACATAGGCTTTCTCACTTATTATTCAACAGTTTTTCGACCTCCTCTGTGACTGTCATCTCAACCCCCCCACCTTCTTTGCTTTTGCTCTGTCTTATCTCTAGTCTAAATCTAGTTTTATAACCATTGCTGTGTACATTTGTTTTTGTGTGTGTGTTTTTTTTCAGAGATTGTTTCTTTTAACATTCTGCTAAAACTTTGTGAAGTAGTACTGCTTGGAACTTGAAGAAAGGGACATACCCTGAATGCTTGTCCTAAAAAGCGTATGCTATCATGGATAGTACTCAATTGTTTCTGTAGAAAAAAAACTAAACTTCCCTTTTACGTTTTTCTCAACAGAGCTAAGGAAAAGGCATCAAACCTCCTAGGACACTAGCAAAAAACCGAGGCATGACAATTGGAGGTGCAGTTATACAGAAGGATGGCTTAATGTTTTTTGTTTGTCAGTGTCCTAATCTCTTGTACGACTACGTATATCTGCAATTCCAGCATCCCTCAATGGATGATAAATAAAAAGAAAATTGCTGTGCTAATAATCTTGTCTGAAGGCATCCCATTGTGTTTTTGAGAGCATTTCTAAAAATATATTTCTACAATTTTATATATGTATAACAACTGCCCAATGAAACCACACACAATTTTATATATCTTTTGCAGATATATGTACACACATAGTAATGAGAACTTGTTACTTGTCTATTGACTTACAGCCACAACTGTTACATTGGTAAGCCTAATGTATTTCCCTGTGTTTCCACAGTTTTAAAAAGATATTCTTGCAGTATGTATGAATTTTTTCTTTGGCGCTAGCTTAAAATGTATCTTGACGGGCCAAAAATTGTCTTGCACATCAAAAAGTATTGGTTAATCTTTTAATCCATGTAAATATATTTTTAATATTTTCATGAGCAGTACAGTGTCGCTATGTGATACTATATTGCTCTGCTGTATATTGATCATACACTCTGATTGCTGCACTAATGACACTGTATGCCATGGCGTGCAGCAGTCAGTGTCTCTGATCAATTGACAGCAGCGCACTACAATGTAGTGTCCAGGGGCGGACTGACCATTTGGAAACTTGGGCACTGCCCGAGGGCCCGGGATCAGTAAGGGGCCCATGAGATGCCCCTGGTACCTTTTTCATAGGCTTTTTTGAGTTTGGGCAAGGACACAGGGGCCCCATGATCCCCTATTGCCCGGGGGCCCCATGAGTTGTCAGTTCGCCCCTGGTAGTGTCACTATGGTGACAATGTACTGCTGTGGCAGTGGTCATGTACAATGGTTGGCTGCTCTGATATCACTCTATGTCAGTACCACCAGCCAGTGTGTCTGATCACTGCCACATCAGCACAATAGCACCAGTCCAGTGCAGTAAATCAATGGGGTTGATTTACTAATGGCAAATAGTCTATGCACTGCAAGTACACTTCAAGTGCAGTTGCTCTAGAATTGAGGGGAAGCTCTGAAATGAAGGGAAGCTCTACTGATTTCTATTATCCAATCATGTGCAAGCAAAAATGCTGTTTTTTATTTTCCTTGCATGTGATTTGGTATTCTTTGCAACGTGAAGCTTTATGTCATTTACTAAGCTCTACAGCAACTGCACTTGCAGTGCACAGTATATTTGCCTTTGGCAAATTAACCCCAATGGGTCCCCAGTCATAACCACACCAGTCCTAGTGTCACCATAAGGCCTCATTCACATGTGCCATGCTCTTTGATCTGATCAGATTGCTCTTTAGAGAGCATTTGACAGGTGGTAAGGAGGCGCTGTATCATCTCTTCACTGACTGCTGTAACCCCTTAAACCTCACACAAGTGCCAACTTGTACTTGAATAGATTGCGATCAGTGTTAGTAAAGAAGCAGGGTGTACAACAAACAAAGCATCGCAGCCATAGCATATGTACACTACTGGCCTCTGCTTCTGCAGCTAAGGGGGGAACAGTTGGGGGGGTGGAGAGGTAGTAAAATCATGGCTCATCCACAAGGTTTTATTGCTCCACAACCTCACATGTGAATGAGCCCTAACAATGCAGACAGTCACAGTGTCCCCAATCACCACCAAACTAGTCACAGTGTTCCCAGTCACCACCACATCAGTCACAGTGTCCCCAGTCACCACCACACTAGCCCCAGTGTCATCATAAGGCCTCGTACACATTTTCTGTGCTCTATGAAGAGTGATCTGTGTTCAAATCTCTCTCTAGAGAGCATTTCACTGGTGGTGACAATCGTCTCCTCGCTGACTGCTTTAACCCCTTGGACCTTTCAGAAGGGCAAGCATCTCTAAATACTACCACACCAGTCAATATTGCCATACCAGTGTACCTAGAAACAGTGTTCCTGATTGCTACTACAACAGACCAGTTTATCCAGCAACAGTTTTTCTGACCATTGCCATATCAGTCACAGTGTTACCAGCGTGGCTAGGCTGTACAAAAAAGTCCCATGCATGTGGTATCCCCATACTTGAAAGAAGTAGCAGAATGTGTTTTGGGGTGTAAATAAAAGTATGCCTATGCTGTGTGTTAGAAATATCTGATTAGTTGACAACTTTGTGAAAAAATATCTTCGGGTGTTTGCTTTCCAAAATGTGGTCATTTTGTGTGTTTCTTTTGCTCTGGCACTTCAGGGACTCAAGAAATTTGATAGGTAGTCAGGAATTAGATGCGTAATTTATGCTCCTTGAAAGCCCAAAGGTGCTCCTTGGATTTTGGGCCCCTCTGTGCATCTACGCTGTGAAATATCCGCACACTTGTGGTATCCCCATACTTAGGAGGAGTAGTGGAATGTGTTTTGGGGTGTATTTCTAAGTATGCCCATGCTGTGTGTGAGAAATAACTTGTTAAAATGACAACCTTAGGAAAAGGTTCCACAAATTGTGACAAAAAATTACAACTTCAAAAAACTCACAATACCTATTAATAAATACCTGTCAAGGTCCTACCTTTCCTCAGAGACTGTGTTGCTCCATGTGCTGGCATCCATCTTAAGTTCCTGCAAAGCATGGTGGGAGTCTTTATGCTTTCCGGCCTCTGCGGCTCCTCCTCCAGAAGGGTGTGGCTGATCACATTTAAGCCTGCTGTCTGCAGTTGCTCTTTGCATTTGTGTCCTGTATATTCCTTTGCAGCAAGCTCTTGTTCTGTTCTCGTTGCTCTCCTGGTAACCGACCCGGCTTGGACAAGACTATTCTCTGCTTTATGCCATTACCTGACCTCCCGTTGCTGAACCCGGCCCGTGACCTGAGTATTCTTGTCTACCTTCTTGTACTGTTTGCTCCGTTGTTATCGACCTGGCCTGTCCGACCACGTTATACGTTTTCCATCTGGCTTCCACCAGCTGTACACCATTGGCGGCAGTCGATACCGCAGCTGGGGTTACTTGGGGGCCGCGACCTGGTCTCAAGTCCATCCCCACCATCAGGGGCCCTGGTGAAGGGCAGCCTGGGGCTTAGACTCCGCGCCCTGAGGGACTCTGGTCTGTGGGTAGCGACTGTCGTCAGTCGCTGCGTGACCCTACCATTAGGCCTGCCTGCCCATTCCACCGCTCCTGCCCTGACAATACCTTGGACTGTCTACTTTCTAAAAATGAGTAATTTTGTGTGTATACTGTCCTGGCATTTTAGGGCTTCTAGAAATGAGGTAGGCAGTCAGTACATCAGGATTGATTAATAGATGCCTGTTTTTTTTCCACCAAAGAAATGTAACAGAATACACGTTGGTCTAAAGGGATGAAGAAAGAGTATTTGCAAAGTTTTATAACAGAACCCAAGAAAAACATTTTTTTTTCAAAATGTGTATATATATATATATATACAGTCAGGTCCATAAATATTGGGACATCGACACAATTCTAACATTTTTGGCTTTATACACCACCACAATGGATTTGAAATGAAACTAACAAGATGTGCTTTAACTGCAGACTGTCAGCTTTAATTTGAGGGTATTTACATCCAAATCAGGTGAACGGTGTAGGAATTACAACAGTTTGCATATGTGCCTCCCAATTGTTAAGGGACCAAAAGTAATGGGACAATTGGCTTCTCAGCTGTTCCATGGCCAGGTGTGTGTTATTCCCTCATTATCCTAATTACAATGAGCAGATAAAAGGTCCAGAGTTTATTTCAAGTGTGCTATTTGCATTTGGAATCTGTTGCTGTCAACTCTCAAGATGAGATCCAAAGAGCTGTCACTATCAGTGAAGCAAGCCATCATTAGGCTGAAAAAACAAAACAAACCCATCAGAGAGATAGCAAAAACATTAGGCATGGCCAAAACAACTGTTTGGAACATTCTTACAAAGAAGGAACGCACCGGTGAGCTCAGCAACACCAAAAGACCCGGAAGACCATGGAAAACAACTATGGTGGATGACCGAAGAATTCTTTCCCTGGTGAAGAAAACACCCTTCACAACAGTTGGCCAGATCAAGAACACTCTCCAGGAGGTAGGTGTATGTGTGTCAAAGTCAATAATCAAGAGAAGACTTCACCAGAGTGAATACAGAGGATTCACCACAAGATGTAAACCATTGGTGAGCCTCAAAAACAGGAAGGCCAAATCAGAGTTTGCCCAACGACATCTAAAAAAGCCTTCACAGTTCTGGAACAACATCCTATGGACAGATGAGACCAAGATCAACTTTTACCAGAGTGATGGGAAGAGAAGAGTATGGAGAAGGATAGGAACTGCTCATGATCCTAAGCATACCACCTCATCAGTGAAGCATGGTGGTGGTAGTGTCATGGCGTGGGCATGTATGGCTGCCAATGGAACTGGTTCTCTTGTATTTATTGATGATGTGACTGCTGACAAAAGCAGCAGGATGAATTGTGAAGTGTTTCAGGCAATATTATCTGCTCATATTCAGCCAAATGCTTCAGAACTCATTGGACGCCGCTTCACAGTGCAGATGGACAATGACCCAAAGCATACTGCAAAAGCAACCAAAGAGTTTTTTAAGGGAAAGAAGTGGAATGTTATGCAATGGCCAAGTCAATCACCTGACCTGAATCCAATTGAACATGCATTTCACTTGCTGAAGACAAAACTGAAGGGAAAATGCCCCAAGAACAAGCAGGAACTGAGGACAGTTGCAGTAGAGGCCTGGAAGAGCATCACCAGGGATGAAACCCAGCGTCTGGTGATGTCTATGCGTTCCAGACTTCAGGCTGTAATTGACTGCAAAGGATTTGCAACCAAATATTAAAAAGTGAAAGTTTGATTTATGATTATTATTCTGTCCCATTACTTTTGGTCCCTTAACAAGTGAGAGGCACATATGCAAACTATTGTAATTCCTACACCATTCACCTGATTTGAATGTAAATACCCTCAAATTAAAGCTGACAGTCTGCAGTCAAAGCACATCTTGTTCGTTTCATTTCAAATCTATTGTGGCGGTGTATAGAGCCAAAAATGTTAGAATTGTGTCGATGTCCCAATATTTATGGACCTGACTGTATATATATATATATATATTTGGCTACAGTGTTGCATGAGTATTTGTCATATAAGTGTGATAGTGCTAAAATCTGAAAAATGGCCTGGGCAGCAAGTGGATGAAAAGTTTGGTCTTGAAGTGCTTAAAAAACAGGAGAATCTCAGTTGTATTCAATACAAATTGTTTAGTTCTTGCTTTGTTTCTATTTAGGAGAATTAGGAAATGTAAGGATTCAGTAAAGTAATTTCAGCTATAAATGAGAACCGGGGCGGACTGACAACTCTTGGGGCCCCCGGGCAATAGGGGATCATGGGGCCCCTGTGTCCTTGCCCAAACTCAAAAAAGCCTATGAAAAAGGTACCAGGGGCATCTCATGGGGCCCCCTACTGACCCCGGGCCCTGGGGCAGTGCCCGAGTTTCCAAATGGTCAGTCCGCCCCTGCATGAGAACAGGTAACCATCCGACCACTTTCCCTCATAATTTAAACGCTTCCTGCCAATATGCATTTTTAGTTAATGACAATGCTGATCCAGAAGCATATATTGCTCTATGAAGAGCTCACACCCCGGTTACATCACATGCCAAGAGACTTGCAAATTGTATGCCAAGTCACACCCTATTGTCCGCAATTACAGCGGTCAAATCTGTGCAATTCCGACTTGTCGGAGCCACACCGATTTTTAAAGTAGTACTACTTTTGGTGCGATTTGCATAGACATCTGTGTCATATGTCTTACAAATCTACTTGAAATCGGCAGGTCCCCTGACTTTGAAATTGTGCGACTTCACTGTAAATCGGGCTTGATGTGACTGGGGTGTTAAGCAAGGTTCTACTGATTTTCAGGTGTCATTTTATCTATAAATGAAGGGATTGTATATTTTTGGGAAGCCATGGTTTTTAACACGTCCTTACTTAAAGAAGCTGTTGGTGAAGAAACTCTTTGTGATGATCCAGAAGACGCAGAGATAGTGTATCTGGAATGAGGAGTATTTTTTAATGTCTTTAGGGCACCTCTGGCATGCAAGGATGTGTTTTTTCATCCTTGTAGCATCTGGAAAAGAATATTTCTTTTCACAATATTTGTAAATTGCAGCTTTTCTCTCAGCAGAAATTGCACTGTGGAACTTCTAGATGTTGGTCTCTCTATTTTACTGAGAGGAGGAAAAGAAAAAATAATTTACTGACCAGACTATAGGTAAACATTATACTGTGGTGGAGAACATTAATAGGAATTGTTTAAAACCCACAACAGTAAAATCAGCCTGTATATGCAGTAAAGCATGCTTGTTATACTCATTGTGGAACCTAAGAAGTTAATTCCCTTCGTGGTATTAAAAGGCTGTTTGTTCCTGTCTTCTCTGAAATTCCCCTTCTTCTACTGTCCCCAATCCACCTGCTGACAGAACAGAGCCTTGGGGGCCAGAGGAACATGCTCAGTTTGGTGTGTATTGCTAGAGAGGTTTTTTTTTTCTTGGGAGAGTGTATGTGATCAGCACAGGGCCAACCAGTACTGTCCAGAAAAAGAGACAGATGTCCTGCAGACTCATAGGACAATCAGGAGAGAATGGAAACTTCTCCTACAAGCTTTTACCAGTGCTCTGCTGGACACTGATAGAAGTCACAAGACTGTTATATACTGCTGATGAGAAACGGCATTTAGCAGTTTATATTTACTAAAATAATTACATTTCCATGTCCTGTGTACTGTGGGAGACCAGATATAGTGAATGCAGGGTCCTGGGTTTAGTAACACTTTAAAGGTTATATAGATAAACTAAAATGTCATACAAATTTACACTCTTACCTGTCAGTAAAGGCCTGAGAGGACAAAACTATCATCTACTGTATCCCAACAATCACCCAACTGTAGGAGGTACAGGATGGAGCAGACAAACTAAACAAACTGGAGCCATTTTCTCTGCAGTGCCGCCTAGTGGCACAAATGTATATTTCTCTTGTCTGAGAACTGCATTGAGAAGTACAGTGTTACTTGGATTGTATTCCAGGATTTGCTTATCTTCAGCTAAGAGAACTTTCAATAATTTAAGACTTTACATAAAGTCTGAGAAATATTTCATTAAGCTATTCAAGTTATATAGTTTGATACCATGTCATAGATATATTATTTTTCACATCCAACACTTATGTCCCACACTTTTTTCTTTTTTTTTCGCAAATTTTCCAGCAAACAAACAAAAAAAAAGGCTTTGAAAAAAAAAACAAACAAACCTGTTTTTATCCTATTTTTTTTTTCATTTTTTTTCCAGGCCTTCCCATCTCTACCCAGGAATCATCCAGTTAAAGTGGAACTCCAGGAAAAAAATATATTTAGATGTTAGATTACACCAGCTTAATTATACTGATTGATATCTAATGTCTGGGGGCTACTGGGGATGCTAAAATTCTCAGCTGCATTTTGTGCATTTTTTCATGGCAAAAAATCAGCTTCTATCTCTCATTTCCATAGCTTAAATGAACAAGCTGATGATAGATGTTGTTTGGTTGCTATGCACAACAACTTCACATTCTGTCTGCTCCAATTTTAATATGATTCCCCTAGTGTGAGATCTGATCTCCTGGATGCTGCTGTGACTTCTTGCCTCGTACAATCATCCTCATACATTTAGGACATATATTTTATTAGTTTCAATTAACACAAGACATTCTGTGCTTGGAAGAAGGTAGAGTGAGGCATCCATCTGCCACTTCTCAACACTTCATCCAGTCACAAAATGCCTTGTATTAGTTGAAAAAAGAAAACAAGACCTATTGAAGCTACTTATTGAGGTGTAGAGTGAGTGATCCTATATCATCATTGTTTAAAATAACAAATCACAGCAGCATTGCCCAGAGGATCAAAGCTCACACCGTATCTGGCACAAAATACAATGTAGAAATGTACCTTCCTCAGCAGCCCTCCAGGTGTTAGAGGGTAACTAGGCATTAGAGGTAACTATGACGTCCCAATGTAAATTCTACAAATTGTTTTTATCCTAGAGTTGGGCTTTAAATAGATTTCTGAAGAAGCACAACTTAACAATGGAAAAGTAGGTAGCCTCCCTAGCGGTCTGATCAGTATTTCTATGCTCTAAGCGGTAAATTTTTTTGCATGGAAATATTTTTTTTTTTATTGTAGGCCTGCAATTTTTAGGAATAACTCACTGAAATCTGTCCGAACAAGAGTCTAGTAAACATCCCGGGTATGTTAAAATTTGAAAAATGAAATCATAAATTATAATTTAATAAATAATCATAAAAAATAATAATATAATAATAAATTTAATTCAATAATATAATCAAACCAAAAACACTGAAATTTTAAATATAGCACCAAGTTTGCACATCACTGAGCAAAGTCGCAAAATCGTTTTCAGTGTCTGACGAATTTCCCCACGAATCATTATCACTCAATTCTGCAAGTGGTTCTAATTTACTATCGCTGTTTTCTAGCTGGTCTAAAACCGATTTTGACTTAAAGGGACGCTTTTTGGACGCCATGGACGTTTTTCAGTTTCCAGGCAGAAAGAACAGTCAAAATGCAGGCAGGGCACAGGACAAAGCACTAGGGACAAAATGTATGTGAAATGTTTTGATATAGTAATGTTATACTGTGTGATTTTAGTGTATTTAGTGAATGTCACTTTTTCACATTTTTTATTTTCCCGCCATTCCATCCCCCATACGTCCCGACGTCGCAGGGAACGGAACCCAGAAGACGGATGCCGGCATAGGCCGGAGGACATTTGCGGGGACACTGCAGGGGGGACATCGCGGGAGCGCAGGACAAGGTCAGTGAAGAAGAGATCCCGGAGCAGTGTTGCATGGTTTACCGCTTGTGGTGCTGAAACTTTACCCCAAGCTACACTCGGGAATACCTCCAGGGAGCTTAAAGTGATTTTAAACCCTTACATATACCTAGTGAAGATTGGCCCCAGGTGATACACAGATGAAACAAATCTTCCTACATAAGTTGTGCCTGTTTATAGTTTTCTCTTCTCTACATCAGTTCAAAGTGCAGAATTTATACAGCTTGTCTGACATTTCATAAAGCAGGGGGCAGGGGGCAGGGAGCTGAAGTTACATTCTTGAGAGCTCAGTGAGAAAAGTTTGAAGAGCTGATTGGAGGGAAGGGACTTACCCTATTCATACATCCCACAGGAATAGAGCTGAGGCTGTCAATCACATGCTGTGTTCCAGAGGTCCCTTCTCTGTCACCTTTTTTCCCTTGGTGTCAGGAAAACTTGTCAGAAGTGAGTCATGCTGATAGCTGAGGAACAAAGTAGCAGACAGAAATAACCCTTAGTGCTCTGGATTGAGACAAGTAAACACTATAGCGGGATATGCTTTGTTAATTATTCATGTCTTCATTCATTTTAACCACACTTTATATGGTAAATCATTTAATGTCTGTATTTAAAGGTAATTATTAAGTACAGCTGGCAGATTTTGTAGTTTGAAAATGTTTTAGTTTTTAAATGAAAAGAACTGTCTTACACATAAGACAATTAAACAATGTCAGAATTATTAGGGCTTATTTCACTGCTTTATTGCTTTACTGAATTTCAAATAGTGCTGATTCTTAAAACATTAGTAAATTGTCTTTAAAGAATAAGGACTTTTTTCAAATGTCACTTGTTACAAAATAAATGTCAGTAGAGGAATAAGAACTGGCAACTATTTAGCACTTGTCATTAGGCTGTAGCTCACTTTAATGAATGAAATAAAGACTAAGGGAAAATATTTGTGATAAAGATTACAAAAGTATTTCTTGTTTATTTAATTTAGCCATTTCCAGTTTAAATTGATTGACTCCTTTAATACTTTGTCTGATCTGTACATGTACTCTGCTAAGAAATACCATTAGTGAAAATGGCAGCAATGTTGTTATTTGGTCAGTAATTCCAGGATTAAGTGTTAAAGTTGCATCATTAGAAGGGGCTGGAGATACAGGCTACCAATTACAAATATCTACTGGTAACTAAAATCTAGAAAACGTTTGAGGGTTTGATTACTGTTTGTTACCCCCATAGGCTAACATTTGCATTACATTCTGTCTCCATGAACCCAGGACAAGAAACAAGGTAAAAGAGCATCACTGAGACAAGAAAACACTCAGCAATAAAAAAAACTGAGTGGACCAACGTTTGCTCACTTTACTGAAAAGTGTTTTGCTTTAGATGGTCTAATCTTTACTATCAAAGTCAGAAGTATCTAGACTCATGTGCATACTGAATGCAGGATAGTGTGCAGGCCATGTAAGACCATGTCAGGTGTTACTAAGAAATTCAATATTTAATTTTAACTATAGAAAATGTTGCAACCAGGGCAGGGGTGGACTGACAACTCATGGGGCCCCCGGGCAATAGGGGATCACGGGGCCCCTGTGTCCATGCCCAAACTCAAAAAAGCCTATGAAAAAGGTACCAGGGGCATCTCATGGGGCCCCCTACTGACCCCAGGCCCTCGGGCAGTGCCCGAGTTTCCAAATGGTCAGTCCACCCCTGTACCAAGGTTAATGTTAGCCCAACATCCCATATCAGAACTCAAACCCAACCTTTTTTTTTTAATTTTCTTACTGCTATAATTGGTTTGGCTCAGTCTTGAGATGTCCCATACCACTGGGTTGGTTATCTGTCATTTGCAGCCCCTAAAACCACCAAAGGCAGCATAAATCTGTATACATCCCAGTGCTATGTGTTAGGTTGTCTTCTATCCTATTTTGCTCCCTGTCAACTATCCATCCATCTCCACGAACACTACATCCTACACCTGCATGCCCTGATCCACTCTCTTCACTTACATTGTTCTATCCTCCTTCCCTGCTCAGTTCATATTAACCCCTTCACACCTAAGGGTAAAACAAATCTTAATGCCTAAGCACAATTTTGCAATGTTGACACGTGTTAGTATAACCGTACATATCATCATCAACTACTTTGTACATTTACACCGTGTTCCAAATTATTATGCAAATTCTATTTAAGTGTCACAAAGATTAAATATTTTGTTTTTCAGTTTAACTCATGGATGGCATTGTGTGTCAAGGCTCTTTTGATCTCTGAAAACAATCTCGGACACCTGTGATAATTAGATTGACAGGTGAGCCCAATTTAAGGAAAAACTACTAAAGGAGGGTGTTCCACATTATTAAGCAGAGCACCATTTTCAAGCAATATGGGGAAGAAAAAGGATCTCTCTGCTGCCGAAAAGAGTGAAATAGTTCAATGCCTTGGACATGGTATGAAAACATTAGATATTTCACAAAAACTTAAGCATGATCATCGCACTATTAAGAGATTTGTGGCTGATTCAGAGCACAGATGGGTTTGTGTAGATAAAGGCACATTGAGGAAGATTTCTGCCAGATCCATGCATCGGATCAAGAGAGCAGCTGCTAAAATACCATTACATAGCAGCAAACAGATATTTGAAGCTGCTGGTGCCTCTGGAGTCCCACAGACATCAAGGTGTAGAGTCCTCCAGAGTCTTGCAGCTGTGCATAAACCTTCTATTCGGCCACCACTAACCAATGCTCACAAGCAGAAACTGCTGCATTGGGCAGAAAAATACATGAAGACTAATTTTCAAACAGTCCTGTTCACTGATGAGTGTCGTGCAACCCTGGATGGTCCAGATGGATTGAGTAGTAGATGGTTGGTGGACGGCCACCCTGTTCCAACAAGGCTGCGACGTCAGCAAGGCGGTGATGGAGTCATGTTTTGGGCCAAAATCATGGGAACAGAGCTGGTCAGCCCCTTTAGGGTCCCCGAAGGTGTAAAGATGACCTCTGCAAAGTATGTGGAGTTTATGACTGACCACTTTCTTCCCTGGTACAGAAGGAAGAACTATGCTTTCCGTAATAAAATCATCTTCATGCATGACAATGCACCATCTCATGCTGCAAAGAATACCTCGGCATCAATGGCTGCTATGGGGATAAAAGGAGAGAAAGTCATGGTGTGGCCTCCATCCTCCCCTGACCTCAATCCTATTGAGAACCTTTGGAGCATCCTCAAGCAAAAGATCTATGAGGGTGGGAGGCAGTTTACATCCAAACAGCAGCTCTGGGAGGCTATTCTGACATCTTGCAAACAAATTCAAGCAGAAACTGTCCAAAAACTCACAAGTTTAATGGATGTAAGACTTGTGAAGCTGCTATCAAATAAGGGGTCCTATGTAAAAATGTAACGTGACCTGTTAAAATGTTTAAAAAGTTAAAATTTTGTTAAAAGTTTGATTGAAATAGCTTTTGATTTCAGTGAATATGCTGCAAACACAACAAATGACAATTTTCAGTTCTTTACAACCTATAAAGTGTTTTGAAACTTACTGTGCGTAGTAATGTGGAACAGTGCATTGTAAGTTTTTTATGTTTAAAAAAAATACTGTTATCATTAGGAGGTTTGTTCAAAAAAATTTGAATTGTACTCTTAATAGTTGATAACATGAGAATTATGCTGACTGTTATGTACATCAATTATTTAGGTAAATGAGAAAAATATCATTTGCATAAAAATTTGGAACACGGTGTAGGTGGATTATACCTTGTTTTTTTTTTCAGAACAAATTGGGATTTCATTTGGTGGTAAATGGTAATGGATATCTCCTGATCACAGGAAAACTGGCCCAAAATAGTAAAGAAAAATATATTTTTTTTAATTTAGCTGTGTGTTTCTTGTTACTACCATAACCTACCACCAAAGAACAAGCCAAAATAAATTTTCCAGCTCTTGACGATCGCAGCGATACCATATATCTGTATGCTATTTGTTGTTTGTACCCGTAGTTCAGCTCAGAAACAATAGTGCGCATTTCGTTTTTTGGGAATTTTTTTTACCTAAAACACACTAACACTAACTGACACTGATACCAATTAAAAAAAAATCCTGACCTTTGACCCTGACTTTTTGACCTTGACTTTTGACCCTGACATTGACCCAAACACTCACCCTGCACTGAACTAAATCAAACCTTGATCTAGGTATTTTTTCTTTATTTATTTATTTTTTTCTTCTCTATGCCAGGAGTTAGAAAGATACAATGTATCTCTCTCCTCCACTCATAGAGAAAAAAAAAACAAACAAGGGGGGCGGGCTATACAGTGTCTAATCACTGTGATAGCCAATCAGAGGCTATAACAGCGATCATGTGGCATGGAATCAGGAGTTCCAGGTCCTGATCGTTAGAACGGGACCCGAGGATCTCAGTGACACCCCGGTCTTTGTGCTGGGAGCGTGCTATGCAGCGCGCTCCTAACAGAAAGACAGGCACACAAATATGCGGCCCCACGAAAAAAAAAAACAGTTCTGTGAGGCTATTTGTGTGACGTCGGTGCGAAGGGGTTAATGACCCACTCCATACAGCTGCATCAGACAATTACCGATCTCTCATCCTCCACTTGTCTGTCATCCTTTGCTGTTCTGTAGTCCAGCTGCTGTGATTCCCAATCCAGCATTAGTCCGCTCTTCTTGTCATTCATTACTTTCCTCATTGTCAGTGCTGGTGCAATCCAAGTTTACCACAGCTCTTGACTTCATCATCTGCTCATTCTCTGGTCCCTTGTATTGGTGCAGCACAGTTCTCTTGCTACTGTCCATAGCTCTTTGTTTCTAATCTTATTAATGTGCTGTTCTAATCTTCTCTTTCCTCCTCTTCTATGCTATATCGTCCTTCAACTGGTGCTTCTTTACTACTGGTATTTGTTATTCTTAATCACCCTTCGGCAGGTCCAGTTACCCTCCCGACAAATAAAACAGGCACTGCTGTTTCCTATCATAGAAACATAAAAAAGACCAAGTGGTCCATCGAGTCTACCCATTTTTTTTTTGTTTGGTTGTTTTGGGGGGGTTTTTTTCTGGAGAGGGTTGGTTTTTTTTGTATGTTTTTGTTCTATTTGTTTTTTTGTTTTCTCTTTTTTGTTTTGTTAACTTTTTCATCTGAGCATAGATCTATGCTTACTGTATTCAGCTACTGCTATTCAAGCTATGCACTTTTGTTCTGCTGCACTTCTGTACTGCTGCACTTCCAAGGAGCAAAGTCTACAGAGTATCCTTTCCAGTTATTTCTGTTAACAACAGAAAACTTTCCCCTATGTTATCAGATGAGGAGGTGGGAGGAGGTTTATAGTCCTCAAAAATTTCCTCTCTTAGGGTGACATTGCTGCTCCCTCATAGATATTTAGAATGAGTGAGTATTGTCACTTTAGGGCAGGCAGCAACTGTGTTATTGGCTGGATCACCAGGTGAAAATAAAGATGAAAAAAAAACTAATGCAGACACCATGTCCAAGCTGCAATATATTAAACTTTTATTCTTTCAGATTAGCGAATAAGTTCACCTTTTTGACAAAAATAATAAATGCACATTTTTTGCAGGTAAAAAAAATGTGCATTTATGATTTTTGTCCGCAAGAGCTTGGAAAGCATTGCACCAGCAATCAGTAGATCACTGATGCCATGCAGGTCTCCTGCAGACCTGTCAGAATATCTGCTTGTCGTACGGGATGTACGAATAAGCAGATATACTGACAGGAAGCTTCAATGACTACCACAGTACTCCACAGTGCTATGGTAGTTTATTGAAACTACAAGCCAACAGCCGCTAAGTCTGCCGGGAGTTGTAGGCACTCATTCACAGAACTCTGTGAACAAGTGACGTGGCCATGTGGGCGGAGCCCCGCACGGCCAAGCTGTTTTCAAATCTGACAGATAGTACGGGGAAACTTCTCTCCGTACTGTATCTCAGAGGAAGGGGGCGGGTACGGTTGCAGCTATGGGAACATGTTACATGTTCCACCCTAAAAACGAATGGAACATGTACCATGTTCCCAAAGGTGAAATTATCCTTTAAATACCCTTTAATGCAACTTTGTAAGTAAATGATAAAAAAAGCCTTCACCCAGAGAACTTTATTTTTTTTGTCTCAACAAAAGTGTAATTACAATTTAATGTGCGTCTATCCTTTTGGAGGCAAAAAAAGCACCTCTAGCTTACATCTACAGCATTTCTCATTTTGTCTAGGGCGAGGCACACAGTCTCTAGTTTAAATGTTATAAAAACATGCTGTCCCTTGGATGAATAATACACAGTTTATTTATTGCACAGTAGCCTTTTCAATAACATTGCACAGTATATGTGTCCAAAAATGCTTTGGCCCCTTTCACACGGGCATTCCGTATGTCCATTTACAGATGAAAAATGGACACCCATGTATTTCTATGGACTAGCGGATGTAAACAGATGATCATCTGTTTACATCCATTAGTGTCCGCAACTGTTAACTTCTGTTTTTTTTAAACGGAAGAAAACCCTATGGCCCCTTTCACATGGGCATTCTGTTTTTTCCATCAGTTCAGTCACATTTTTTCCAAGACAAAATGGATGTTTACATTCATCTTTCACTAGTTTACATCCGTTTTTCATCTGTTTATATCCATTTACATCCATTTTCATCTGTTTTCACCCATTTTTCATCCGTTTACATCCATTTTTTTGTCCGTTCCAATCGGGTTTTCTTCCGTTCAAAAAAACGGATGTTAACGGATACAGGCATTAACAGATGTAAACGGATGACCATCAAATTACATCCGCTAGTCCAGGGCTTAAAATTTCAAGTCCTGAGCAACTAGCCAGGCCTTAAGAGTTACTCGCCACCAACAAACACACACAAACAGAGACACCTGTACACACACACAGACATGTACACACACACACACACACACACACACACACACACACACACACACACACATACAGACACAGGTATACACACACAGGCACGTACAGACACGCATACACACAGATACATGTACATACACAGAAATACACACGCACAGACACATATACAGACACACAGACACATGTACATACATACACATGTACATGCACACACACACACATACATGTACATGCACGCAGACACATGTACAGATACACACATGTACATACACAGACATACATACACACACACACACACACACACACACACATGCTGTTAAGTGCTCTCTCCTCTCCCCTGAAGCCACCACTGGCTGACATAGAGGATCATGTGACCAGAGAGAGTTGAAATTAGGTACACACACACCTATAAAAAGTTGCAGTACTTCGTTGTTCACTCACAGATCCGAGTACTGCACTCTAGGGGGAGGCAGAGAGCACAGCACACACTCCTTCCTTTGCTTTCACTGCGCTCAGCTATTGAGCAGTCTGAGGGCTCCCAGTGCCAATGACAGATCTGGCCTGAGCTCCGAGCCTGCTCAGCAAGACGGCCCTGGGGGACACACCCACCATAATTTCCACTCACCATTGGTGAGCAGGCGAGTGGAAATTTCAAGGCCTGCGTTAGTCCATAGAAATACACAGGTGTCCGTTTTTCATCCATAAATTGACAGCTTAAAATGGACTTACGGATTGCCCACGTGAAACAGGACTATTTTTCTTCTGTTAAACAAATGGAATGGATGAAAAACGGATGGAAACTGGTGAAAAACGGATGAAAAATGGATGTAAACTGATAAAAAGTGGACGAAAAACTGGTGTGAACTGATGAAAAACTGATGTGAACTGATCCGCTTTTTCTTGGAAAAAACGTGAGTGAACTGATGAAAAAAACAGAACGCCTGTGTGAAAGGGGCCTTTTATCCACTATACCTTAATTTCCCAAGTAAGCACACCTTTGTTTTGCCCAAAAATCTGAATTAAGAATTCATTGGCAAGTACATTTAATGTGTTTACCTCCTTCTGCTCTGTATTCAACCTGCTTCAAATGCGTTTTGCATTCTGTATTACTGGATTAAAGACCAATTCACACTACTGCATTGACCTGTATGTTAGCACATGGTTATAACACGGGACAATTGTTTCCTGTCCCATGCACACTGCTATGCAGCCCAGAGCTGTGCTGCCGGGTGCTGAGTTAAATGCAGACATGCTGCATTTTATCACAGCGCACCATACAGAATCGCATGGCACTGTACGGCAGCGCAGCACAACACACAGCACCATGAATGAAATTTATGTTTTGTACACTTCATAAATGTCAAATAAAGTTTGCACAAAACGAAAAAAGAGTGGTGTTATTTTTCACAGGTACTATGTCAAGAGACTTAAAGTGTTACAAAACCCACAACATTAAAATCAGTCTGTATATGCAGTAAGGCATGCTTGTTATGCTCACTGTGAAACCTAAGAGGTTAATCCTCTGCATTGAGTACAAAGGCTGTTTTATCCTGTCTGCTCTGATCCTCCCCTTCTTCTACTGTCCACAATCCATCTGCTGATAGTACCCAACCTTAGGAGGCACTCTGCACATGCTTAGTTTAGTAGGTATGGCTAGAGAGTTTTTTTTCTTTGGGAGGGTACATGTGATCAGTGCAGGGTCAATCAGCACTGTCCAGACAGAGAGTCGGGGGTCAACCAGTCTCCTAGGACACTCAAAGTGGAATGAAAACTCCTCCTACAAGCTTTAACCAATGCTCAGCTGGACACTGATAGAAGTCACATGACTGCTATATACTGCTAATGAGAAAAAGTATTTAGCAGTTTATATTTACTAAAATAATTGTTGTGTGTGCTATGGGAGACCAGATATAGTGAATGCAAAGTCATGGGTTTAGTAACACGTATACACTACGCACTTATAATCCTTTTGCTTGGGGTATTCACTAATTAAATTAAGATGCACAGTAGTGCCAGGCAATTGAAGATCTCCATAAAATCTTATAATTAAAATCAGAGTTCAAATGCCATGGCATTACACATCCACATAGGTTTGCACAGGAATGCAACTAACATTTAAAGCAAATAAAAGCCCATCAGCAAAGGCCCTAAAGTTGTTCTTTAAATTCCAAAACAGAGGAAAAATAGGCTGAATTTGAGACTCAAGATTTTTTTTTTTTTGATTACAGAGAAGACAATACTTTATAAAAGAAATAAGCACTGATTGTCATATTGCAGGGTTCAAGGAAATGACTGTCAGGAAATTTTGACAAATACGCATATTAGCATGGGGAAAAAATAAATGAATCTTGATTAGGAATTTACTCTTCAGGCAAAAATGTAAAAATAAGTCAAGCTCAGTATGCTCAAAGATAAAAGCTAGCTAATTTTGTCCATAGGCTTCACAATTTCACTTGCTTAAACAAGCAGCCAAATATTAACTGAGGATGAACAAACTTCTAAAAGTTCATTCCAAATGAAATGTATGAGGCAAAGAATTCATCAGTCTCAATACAATGAAGATGAACAAAATGAAAGGAAATAAACTGGTCATATTGTCTAAAAACCAGTGCAATCCAAGTCAAACCAAGGTCTTTATTTAGTTCAGTTACCTCACTTCTAATTTGAAATAGAAACTTCTATAAAAAAGAATATTATCAGTAAATTTAGTATAAAAGACATTTTTTTAACTAAGGTTCTACTCTTGGATCAAACTCCATTTTGTGCATTGGCTATCTTGGTACATACAGCCATGGGTATGGATAGCTACATAGTTACATAGTCTGGCTGAAAAAAGACAAAAGTCCATCCATGGATCAAGGGCTTCTGGCCAGTCCAATGACATCGTTCTTCCTCTTCTTCTCTGGCAGTGGTGAGGTCCTACACTGTTGCTGAGGCTACAATGGATGACATTCATGTAGAAGCTTCTAAACACAGTTCACTACTCTGATACCAGGTTGCCTGATGTTATTGTTTCAAGGGTAGGCTCGTGATAGCTTTGGCTCAGAAGGGAGTAGGTTGAATGTCAGTAGACTTTATTCAACCTGGAAGACTGAGAGCATATACTTGTGAAAAATAAATATGTCAGGGACATTTTAAGATTGAAGGTGAGTATTGCAAACCAAGTTGCTCTTTTAAAAAAATACTGGGCTACTAAATCAGTAGTAAACTCTAGAAAATAAATACAATGATCCTCCTGCATAGCTGAATGCCATAATGTGCTAATATGTACAGCATACTAGCACCTATGTCAGGCTTAACTTTTAAGCACTTGCCTACCGGCATTTTTACCCCCTTCATGCCCAGACCAATTTTAAGCTTTCAGCACTCTCATACATTGAATGACATTGCACGGGCATTCAACACTGTACCCAAACTAAATTTTTATCATTTTTTGAGACAAATAGAGATTTATTTTGGTGGTATGTAATCACCACTGGAGTTTTTATTTTTTTCTAAGCAAACAAAAAAAGACCAACAATTTTGAAAAAAAAGTTTTTCTTAGTTTCTGTTATAAAGTTTTTTAAATAAGTAATTTTCTCCTTCACTGATCGGCACTAATAGTCTGCACTGATGAAGAATCACTCATGGGCACTGTTAGGTAGCACTGATGAGCACTGATAGGCGGCACTGATGGGCACTGTTAGGTGGCACTCATAGGCAGCACTGATGGGCACTGATAGGCAGCACTGAGAGGCAGTACTGATGGGCACTGATTTAACTGATGGGCACTGATTCAATTGATGGGCACTGATTGCCAGGACATATGGGCACTGATGGGCATTATTGGCCACACTGATAGGGCTACGCTGATCATCAGGGCACTGATGATCAGTGCCGTGATAATTATTGTAGATGTCCCCCCTGTGAAATGCTGCTTATTGGCTCTCCTCTCCTCATGCTTTGTCAGCGTGAAAAGAGGACTGCCAATAACTGACATTTCCTATTTACCCTGTGATTAGCTGTGATTGGACATATCTGGTCACATGGTAAAAGCAGTTGTGATTGGCTCCTTCCTTAGTTATGTGCTCAGCTATGTCCAAAAAATACAGAGATCACAGATCACGTGCAGTGCGCACAGGGGTGTGGTTCTAGGAGAACATCCATGGACACGCTCCCAGAACTAGCTGAACGTGCTGTAGCCATCTTTTGGCTATAGCATGGTCGGGAACTGGTTAAACAGAGCCCTCCAGCACTCTGTTGTCACAGCTACCTATGCTTCCATCTTCCCCTGGTCTTTCTTCCAGGTTCACGCTCTGCAGTCATTTGAATGGCTGGGCCATGGTAACATCACTCCTGTTCAGGTTCACGGGAGTCAACATTGTAGCACGGTCCTCTCTGCATTCACAGAAAACTCAGTGAATGCAACGTGCCATGATGGTGACTCCTGTGCACATGCACTACTGATGTCATTAGCTGAAGTCACTGTTATTATCTACTAAATGGTGCAAGTTCAAGCCATTTACAAAGCTTTTTAGATGCTTACCTGTAGGAGAAACGCTAAAATTATGACTTAAAGACCACTTTAAATTTTATTTTTTATATATACTGTATATTTAGTGATAATTTACCTTTGAGTCATTTGTTACCATGAGCTTTAACTTTTAACTGGACAAATGCCTCTTTAGAAATAAATATAATATAATATGTTGTACTCAGTCACTTATTGGCATCATTATTATACATACTGTATACATAGCTTAATATTGAAATGTAAATATTACTATAAAATTAAGAAATATTAGTTATGAACATTTCCAGACTAATATATTAGAAATATTTAGGCATGATGATTGAGTTACTAGGGCTTCTGTCGCTTATTCTTCCTGCCAAATTAGTAGCAAATTTGGTTGGCAGCATTAAGTGATACTGTAGCAGGAACCAGGTGCAAAATGTTGATGTTCTGCTTCCAAAATGCTGTTCCATTTTTCCTTTTGTTTTTTCTGTCTCACCCTCTTGAGAAATAAATGAGAATCACATTATTTTCTCTTACATGGGCTTTACATGGAAAAGTAAATTTGAGACATTAATCCATATGGCCAATCTACCTATTTAGTTGGTGATGACTAACCACAGTCAATAGCAAAAAAGTTTTTCAGCCTGCTAACATTTCCGAACAGACGGTCAAGAGTTTGCTTGAATGATTTGCAGATATGTTAATGCATGGATTATTTTTAAGGGAAATAAAGTATATTTTTTAGCTATTTTGCTATATGCAGTAAAATGGTAAATACATCACTGTTGGAATTTGCTAAAAAATATTTTAGAATTTCATGTAGTTTTTGTTTTTGTTCAGCCAAAGTGTAGTCACACCAAATACTGATTTGATTTAGATTTTTCTTCTGTTTGATCACATTGCATTTTGTAAATTGATCAAAACAAACAAAAAAAATTTGTTAAAAATACTTACTTTACAGTATTTCTTCACACCTGCCTACAACTTTTAGGCTGTACTGTCAGGGGCGGACTGACCATTCGAGCACTCGGGCACTGCCCAAGGGCCCGAGGTCAGTAGGGGGCCCCATGAAATGCCCCTGGTACCTTTTAAGGCTTTTTTGGGTGTGCTTTGAGTGTGGGCAAGGACACAGGGGCCCCATGATCCCCTATTACTCAGGGGCCCCATGAGTTGTCAGTCCGCCCCTGAGTACTGTATATATACATGTAGTAGGTCATATTCTAAAACTATAGAGTGCAAAATCAGGTGCAGCTTTGCATAGAAACCAGTCAGCTTCCAGGTTTTATGGTCAAATCTTAAATGAACAAGCTGAATTTAGAAGCTGACTGGCAATCATGCACAGCTGCACTAGATTCTGAGTGCTCCAGTTTTAGTATATCTTCCCCATTTTGTATATATTATAATTATTATTATAAATAAGAAATAACTCTAATTTGTATACGCATTGATTCAGCTGTAGTACTGCACCAGGATAAAACTATTCCTTAGCCTAGGCTTTCATTGTCCTATGACACCTCCCAGATGGCAAAGGGATGAGAAGGATCCTTTAAAGTTTAAACTGTATTTAATACATTATTGACATACTGTATGTCTGATAAATGTCTTCCGGAGTAGGAAGCTGGTTACCAATGAATCTCTTAACTGTTGTAATAATCTTTGAAAGGTATTTCCTGCATGGATCTGGGGGGTGCTGGGGTGGACTATGCGCCCCCCCCCCAAATTTCAGCTGTGCCCCCCCCAGGCAGACTTTATCCAAGAGAAGCTGCCTGCAATGGCTGACATAGCCCAGACAGCACACTCCCCCCTCCCCTTCCCTGCATTGAAAGCAGAGGAGAGAGGGGATTGATGTACCCTTCCTCCTTCTGCCCTCTCCTCCTGTCTTCCCCACCCACACTCCCACTCCTAACCAGTGCTGACCCTGAGAAGATTTGTGGGTGGGAAATTTCAAGCACTGCAGCCAACAACAAAATCATGGCTGCAAGATAGATTCCTCTGCTTGAGCCTACAATCTGAGTTGGTCTGAGCTGAGCACTGCACTACAGCTGAACTCTCCACATCTCCCTCGCGCTCTCCCCCCTCCATCTCCCTCCTTCTTCTCTTCCTCCTACATCTCCCTCCTTCTTCTCTTCCCCCTCCATCTCCCTCCTTCTTCTCCTCCCTCCATCTCCCTTCTTCTTTTCTCTCCCCTCCATCTCGATCGTTCTTCTCTCCCTCCTCAATTTCCCTCCTTTTTTCTCCCCCTCCATCTCCTCCTTCTTCTCTCCCTCTCTCATTTCCCTCCTTTGTCTCTACCCCTACATTCCCTTCTTTTTCTCCCCCTCCATCTCCCTCCTTCCTCTCTACCCCCTCCATCTCCCCCTTCTTCTCTCCCCCCAATTTCCCTCCTTCTCCTCTCCCCCCTCCATCTCCCTCATTCTCCCCCCCCCCAATTTCCCTCCATCTTCTCCCTCTCTCCATTTCCCTCCCTCTTATCCCCCCCTCCATCTCC